>NC_092115.1:7817414-7989914 GCF_045679555.1 Salvelinus alpinus | reverse complement strand
GCTGTGTGCTGCCAAGTGGACTTTATATCTTTGACTTGTTATGAATATAACTTCAAATCCTTGAAAGTTTCCACACAAAAAGATATCCAGTAGATTTGCTGGTAAATTTACAAAGTTACCATTAACATTAACATTCCGTCACTTTGTAATAGGCTGTGTTTGCACGGGCAGCCCAGTTATACATTTTTATAACGAAAAATAATAAATGTGAAATGAAAGACATACTGCAAAGTTCCAATGACCATGAGTGTGTATTCATATTATATTTACTGTCTACCTCTCCGTAAAGGTCCAACGTTGCCGTTTTTATCTCAATACCAAATCATTTCTGGGTAACAATTAAGTAGCTTACTGTGATTGTTTTTAATTAATATGGTCCAAAAATAAACATAAATTAGCTTCTTAAGCAAAGAACAATTTCTCAAGCAAGAATTTTGCTAGGACTGTCTGGGAGTGGTCTGAGTGGGGATTGGAAAACTGAAACCGATCTGTTATTGGCAGAGAGGTTTGGAACTCTTGTTCTTATTGGTCTATTAATGTATGTGTCACCTGGTGATGTCACCAAGCAGGCCAAAACTCCACCCCACCAAAACAGGCTGACATTTTTGCCTGTCTTTTCAAACAGCTCTTACACTAAAATGGAATTATCAGAATTTTCACAATTTCCCAGTTTTATTCCAACCTCATAGTGAGGAAATATATATAAAACACGGGGGAAAATCACGTTTTTGACTGCACTGCACACTCTTGCCTGCATTAAGCTGATCTAGGGTGTAATCATTAGTCCAAAAGTTGCAAATAAGAGTTTATTTTCGACAAATTCAGGTAGGTCCATCCCTATTTCGTTTTTTCTTCCGTTTAAGAAACGTTTTGCAACAGAATCAGCAGAATGAATACACCCCTGATCACCCACACACCAGTTTACTTTCATAGCAGCCACATACAGCATCGTCACTTTGAAATGGCGGAAGCGGATACCGAGTTTGAATCTGATGGCCCTAGCAAAGATGACAGTGAGAATGAAGGTGATGAAATCACTGGATGGACTACAGTCGCTAAAGGACGGATAGAGAGAGCTAAAATCACAGTCAAAGTGATTTAGTGCTCATGGCTCAACTACTTCACAGTTTGTTCTTGGAGGTACGGTTTAGAGGATAAGAAGATCCGTTATGATGTTGCCAAGATGGTGTTGAAAGTGTTGGGGAACCAGATGTGGAATTTTGTTTTTTGTGTGTCTGCAGAACAATAGGACCGGATTTTGCACCTCACAAGCATCAAGGAGAAAGAGGTTTTCCGTGCAGGGCACCAATCAAGGGTGCGGTCTCTGGAGTCTCTGTGGAACTTGGGGGCCCGACGATTGTCGCGTATGTTCAATGAACAGAACACTTGTCCGTGTTGCGTTTTTTTTTTTAATGAGGAGTTGCTCCCTATACATCAAGATGGGATATTACCCTGTGAGGGCATTTCCCCCCCCCCCCCCCCCCCCCCCCCCCAGGTGACTGCAGTGTTCCTAATGTAAATGTGTCAAGTGTTTGCAAAGAGTATGGCCAGTGATTATTTTTTCCTGCGGAAGATGATAACGTTGAATGTCACAATTGTGGTGGGAAGCATGCACATCCCTTCCCTGAATGTCCTGTTAGGGTGAAGTAGGCAAAAAATCCTAGGATAAGACCTGTTCAGCGTGTCTCCTATGCCGAGGCAGTGAGTAAAGAATGTTCCAGTGGTTCTGTTGCCGTGGAGACGCGCAGTTCAGCGCCGTGGGTGCCGTTCGCAAGTTGAAGGATCCAGATACCCTTGTCATGAGAAAGTAGATTTTTTTGGGGGGGGGGGGGGGGGGGGCTTTTATTGCTATGGGGTGATAAACTGCACTGCAGGAGTGGACAAGAACTCAAGAAAGATCAATATCATTGTATCTGCAGCTGAATGCTTCTTGGAAATGAAGGATGTAACGGGGTGAGGAGCTGAATGGTGTATTGACTGGAGCAGCATTTCTGGCCTCTCAGGTCACCAGATCCGAGTAGAGCTCTGAGTGGATCTTGAAGGACTGAGGGTTTTTATTTTTTGTATTTTGTTTTTTTTGGGGGGGATGTTTGAGTGGATTAAAGGTTCAGTGCACAACACAACAGCTGTCTGTGACCAGGCGTAAAAACATCTCGAAGCCATAAGCACTAAGTGCTACACACAGCCTACCATATAAGTTAACGTCATAGTCAACATAGCTACTGGAACTAACACGTTAGTAAACACGCTACAATCACGCAGTACAGTGAACAGTCAGCAGTAAGCAAGTTTAACAGTTACACCGGCGGGCCCCTCTGGCAATAAATGTATATATCTTGCGCTGTCTCTCGCTGCTGCTTCTCCTTCATTTTTGAATCAATTAATTTGTTCTAAACTGTTTAACTATTGTCTTTTTCCTCGGAGTCAACTACTCACCATATTTTATGCACTGCAGTGATCTCTAGCTGTAGCTTATGCTTTCAGTACTAGATGAATTATCTGATCCTTTGATAGGTTGGAAAACTTGTCAGTTCATTCTGCAAGAGCTGTGATTGGTTGGAGGACGTCCTACGGAAATTGCCATAATTACTGTGTAAGTCTATTGGAAGGGGGTGAGAATCATGAGCCTCCTAGTTTTTGTATTGAAGTCAATGTACCCAGAGGAGGACGGAAGCTAGCTGTCCTCCGGTTACACCATGGCGTTACCTTACAGAGTAGTGTTGAGGCTACTGTAGACCTTCATTGCAAAACAATGTGTTTTCATCAATTATTTGGTGACATCTGAACTGAGAAGCATCCACTGGTTTTGAGTTTTTAAAAATGCTTACTATTGCCTCTGCCTCTGCTTCAAGGACATGGTTGAACAAAAATTTCAACATGAATTGATCTGAAGAGAATATTGAGTTTTACTTTATTTCTGCCCAATTCAGTGCATGAGGGTAATGAAGCCCATGGGTGAGTTATTGACACATACTGTATCCACCAAAAAAACTGTGGGAGATCTTTAAACAAGTATTTTTTGATACCTTTTTGGATTTTCTTTCAACTGACATCGTGAGTAAATGGAGTTTACATACACATTTTAGCAGAAGCTGATATACAGAGAGACTTAAAGGGATTAATTAGGGTTAAGTGCCTTGCTCAAGTGTACATCGGCAGATTTTACAGGGATTTGAACCAACAACCTTCTGGGTATGAGCCCAACGCTCTTAACCACTAGGCTACCTGCCACACAATAGTATTATCGAGCAGTACTTTAGTGATCCCAATTTTGAAATAGTTCTATCGCCACAAGCATCATCCGTTATTACATGGACAAAACAAGGATCTATGGCACATAATAGAAAAAACATATTAAACACACATGTTAAACACCTGCACCTTAGGAGCAATAAAATATATGTTTAATAATTGTAATTAATCTTGAGGCGTCACTACAGATCCGGGTTCGATCCCGGGCTGTGTTGCAGCCGGCCTCGACCGGGATGTCATTGTCCCATCGAGCTCTATCGACTCCTGTGACGGGCCGGGCGCATGCACGCTGACATGGTTGCCAGTTGTATGGTGTTTCCTCTGACACATTGGTGCAGATGGCTTCTGGGTGTGTTAAGGAGATTGTCAAGGAGCAGTGCGGCATGGCAGGGTCGTGTTTCAGAGTACTCATGGCTCTCGACCTTCGCCTCTCCCGAGTTTCAGAGATGGGACAAGACTGTAACTACCAATGGGATATCACGAAATTAATCATAATAATTGTAATTAATTCACATGGTCATTCTGGCTATTTCTCAGTCATATCCATCTGCGGGGTCAATTTTCGATGCCTGTTGGTTACAGAGAGTGTGAGTTCTTTAATTTATATTTCAGGTTGGCAAATTCCTTTTTTTGGGGAATTAATTTAATCACTTTAGTCTGCAGTGATATTACAGAGGCTGTGGAATCTAGACTGTACAGGAGAGCCTTAATTACATCTGTGTCAAGAGTCATACAGAGGAGTGTGTGTGTGTCTCGGTGTGTGTGTGTTCTGGTGTGTCGGTTTGTGTCTCAGAGTGTGTGTGTGTGTTCTAAAAGAAAGTCTAAATCAAGAATGAGAGACAATGACAAATTTGCTGCTTTGGTATCCACAATGAGGAGGTAGTTTAAAGGTATCTACAATCAGGTGGTAGTTTAATTAAAGATAGAAAATAGTAAAAATAAAGAAAAACCCTTGAATGAGTAGGTGTTGTAAACATTTGACCAGTAGTGTATGTATTCAGACCCTTTACTCAGTACTTTGTTGAAGCACCTTTGGCAGCTATTACAGCCTCGAGTCTTCTTGGGTATAACCCTACAAGTTTGGCACACCTGTATTTGGGGAGTTTCTCCCATTCTTCTCTGCAGATCCTCTCAAGCTCTGTCAGGTTGGATGGGGAGCGTCGCTGCACAGCTATTTTCAGGTCTCTCCAGAAATGTTCGATCCGCTGCAAGTCCGGGCTCTGGCTGGGCCACTCAAGGACATTCAGAGACTTGGCCCGAAGCCACTCCTGATTTGTCTTAGCGGTGTGCTTAGGGTCTTTGTCCTGTTGGAAGGTGAACCTTCGCCCCAGTCTGAGGTCCTGTGCACGGTGGAGCAGGTTTTCATCAAGGAACTATCTGTACTTTGCTTCGTTCCCCTCCGTACTGGTGAAAAACATCCCCACATCATGATGCTGCCACCACCATGCTTCACAGTAGAGATGGTGCCAGGTTTCCTCCAGACATGATGCTTGATATTTAGGCCAAAGAGCTCAATCTTGGTTTCATCAGACCAGAGAATCTTGTTTCTCTGATCTCCACAGAAGAACTCTGGAGCTCTGTCATAGTGACCATTGGGTTCTTGGTCACCTACCTGACCAAGGCTCCTCTCTCCCGATTGCTCAGTTTGGCCCGGCGGCCAGCTCTAGGAAGTTTCTTGGTGGTTCCAAACTTCTTCCATTTAAGAATGATGGAGGCCACTGTGTTCTTGGGGAACTTCAATGCTGCAGAAATGTTTTGCTACCCTTCTCCAGATCTATGCCCCGACACAATACTGTCTCGGATCTCTACGGACAATTCTTTCCACCTCATGACTTGGTTTTTGCTCTGACATACACTGTCTACTGTGGGACCTTACATAGACAAGTGTGTGCCTTTCCAAATCATGTTCAATCAGTTGAATTTGCCACAGGTGAACTCCAATCAAGTTGTAGAAACATCAAGGATGATCAATGGATACAGGATGCACCTGATCTTAATTTTGAGTCTCATAGCAAAGGGTCTGAATTCTTATGTAAATAAGGAATTTCTGGTATTTCCTTTTGCAAACATTTTCTAAAAACCTGTTTTCACTTTGTTATTATGAGGTATTGTGTGTTAATTGATGAGGGGAAAAATTTATTTAATCCATTTTTGAATGAGGCTGTAACGTAACAAAATGTGGACAATGTCAAGTGGTCTGAATACTTTCCGAATGCACTGTATATAATGGTTAGGGTTAGGCATAAGTTAAGTTTAGGGTTTAGTTAAGTTCTTAAATCAGATTTCAGTTTTGCAGCTTGTCGACAGTGACATCACTTCCAGAAGGCCAAAAGGTTCGCAAATAAACAGCATTTCTCCATGACAGGTCACATGGAAGGAATAAGGAACCCAAAGCATTTTCCTGTTTCACCTGTTCTCCCTCTCCGCCAGCCAAAGTGTTTTCTTCATGAGCACCTTTGATTGAATCAATGTCTGCTCCAATAAGCACACAGACAGAGGGAAGAAGAGAGGGAGGGTAAATAATCTGGGTGGTTTAGGGAAAAAGGGGGGGGGTAGAAATAAAAGGATTAGGTTGGGGGGGATGGGGGATCTGGGGCAGGAGAAAGAGATGAGGCGGGAAGAGAGGTTGGGTGGATGGGGGGATGGGGGATCTGGGGCAGGAGAAAGAGATGAGGCGGGGAGAGAGGTTGGGTGGATGGGGGGATGGGGGGATCTGGGGCAGGAGAAAGAGATGAGGCGGGAAGAGAGGTTGGGTGGATGGGGGGATGGGGGATCTGGGGCAGGAGAAAGAGATGAGGCGGGAAGAGAGGTTGGGTGGATGGGGGGATGGGGGATCTGGGGCAGGAGAAAGAGATGAGGCGGGAAGAGAGGTTGGGTGGATGGGGGGATGGGGGATCTGGGGCAGGAGAAAGAGATGAGGCGGGAAGAGAGGTTGGGTGGGTGGGGGGATGGGGGGATCTGGGGCAGGAGAAAGAGATGAGGCGGGAAGAGAGGTTGGGTGGATGGGGGGATGGGGGATCTGGGGCAGGAGAAAGAGATGAGGCAGGAAGAGAGGTTGGGGGGATGGGGGGATGGGGGGATCTGGAGCAGGAGAAAGATATGAGGCGGGAAGAGAGGTTGGGTGGATGGGGGGATGGGGGCGATCTGGGGCAGGAGAAAGAGATGAGGCGGGGAGAGAGGTTGGGTGGATGGGGGGATGGGGGGATCTGGGGCAGGAGAAAGAGATGAGGCGGGAAGAGAGGTTGGGTGGATGGGGGGATGGGGGATCTGGGGCAGGAGAAAGAGATGAGGCGGGAAGAGAGGTTGGGTGGGTGGGGGGATCTGGGGCAGGAGAAAGGATGAGGCGGGAAGATAGGTTGGGTGGATGGGGGGATGGGGGATCTGGGGCAGGAGAAAGAGATGAGGCGGGAAGAGAGGTTGGGTGGATGGGGGGATGGGGCGATCTGGGGCAGGAGAAAGAGATGAGGCGGGAAGAGAGGTTGGGTGGATGGGGGGATGGGGGATCTGGGGCAGGAGAAAGAGATGGGGCGGGAAGAGAGGTTGGGGGGATGGGGGGATGGGGGGATCTGGGGCAGGAGAAAGAGATGAGGCGGGAAGAGAGGTTGGGTGGATGGGGGGATGGGGGATCTGGGGCAGGAGAAAGAGATGGGGCGGGAAGAGAGGTTGGGGGGATGGGGGGGATCTGGGGCAGGAGAAAGAGATGAGGCGGGGAGAGAGGTTGGGTGGATGGGGGGATGGGGGGATCTGGGGCAGGAGAAAGAGATGAGGCGGGAAGAGAGGTTGGGTGGATGGGGGGATGGGGGATCTGGGGCAGGAGAAAGAGATGAGGCGGGAAGAGAGGTTGGGTGGATGGGGGGATGGGGGATCTGGGGCAGGAGAAAGAGATGAGGCGGGAAGAGAGGTTGGGTGGATGGGGGGATGGGGGATCTGGGGCAGGAGAAAGAGATGAGGCGGGAAGAGAGGTTGGGTGGGTGGGGGGATGGGGGGATCTGGGGCAGGAGAAAGAGATGAGGCGGGAAGAGAGGTTGGGTGGATGGGGGATCTGGGGCAGGAGAAAGAGATGAGGCGGGAAGAGAGGTTGGGTGGATGGGGGGATGGGGGGATCTGGGGCAGGAGAAAGAGATGAGGTGGGAAGAGAGGTTGGGTGGATGGGGGGATGGGGGGGATCTGGGGCAGGAGAAAGAGATGAGGCGGGAAGAGAGGTTGGGTGGATGGGGGGATGGGGGATCTGGGGCAGGAGAAAGAGATGAGGTGGGAAGAGAGGTTGGGTGGATGGGGGGATGGGGGGATCTGGGGCAGGAGACAGAGATGAGGTGGGAAGAGAGGTTGGGTGGATGGGGGGATGGGGGATCTGGGGCAGGAGAAAGAGATGAGGCGGGAAGAGAGGTTGGGTGGATGGGGGGATGGGGGGATCTGGGGCAGGAGAAAGAGATGAGGCGGGAAGAGAGGTTGGGTGGATGGGGGGGATGGGGGATCTGGGGCAGGAGAAAGAGATGAGGCGGGAAGAGAGGTTGGGTGGATGGGGGGATGGGGGGGATCTGGGGCAGGAGAAAGAGATGAGGCGGGGAGAGAGGTTGGGTCGATGGGGCGATGGGGGATCTGGGGCAGGAGAAAGAGATGAGGCGGGAAGAGAGGTTGGGTGGACACCACTAAGGTTATGTTCCGTTTTCCCAGATAGGTTCAGTTAGAAAAAAACAACACTAGAAACATAAATCAAAGCAAATATGGTAAAATGTGTGAGCAGTGTTATGTTAATCAACAGTGTTAGGATGAATACGTGTGAGCAGTGTTACAAAAATACCTTCTGGACATCAGGACCGCGATTACTCACCACGGACTGGCAGAATCCTTTTTTTCCTTTAACGAGTCCGACGAGTCCCGTGCGAATGATATACTGCTTTCTCGGGAACAGGCCCAGATCCCCGTGATTTGCGTGAAGAGGAGGTGGAGATAAAGGGGCCAGAGGGCGGACTGCCTTTCTGAGAATTCATAGGTGATCGAATAAACCCCCACTTCCTTCCATTCTGCTAGCAAACGTGCAATCTTTGGAGAATAAAATCGATGACCTACGCGGAAGATTAAATTATAAACGGGACATTCAAAACTGTAATATCTTATGCTTCACGGAATCGTGGCTGAATGACGAGATTATCAACATACAGCTGGCTGGTTATACGCTGCACCGGCAGGATAGAACAGCGGCGTCTGGTAAGACAAGGGGCGGCGGACTATGTATTTTTGTAAATAACAGCTGGTGCACGATATCTAAGGAAGTCTCGAGCTATTGCTCGCTTGAGAAAGAGTATCTCATGATATGCTGTAGACCACACTATCTACCAAGAGAGTTTTAATCTGTATTTTTCGTAGCTGTTTACATACCAAAACAAACTGAGGCTGGCACTAAGACAGTATTGAATGAGCTGTATTCCGCCATAAGCAAACAAGAAAACGCTCACCCAGAGGCGGTGCTCCTAGTAGCCCGGGAATTTAATGCAGGAAACTTAATTCCATTTTACCAAATTTCTATCAGCATGTTAAATGTGCAACCAGAGGGGGAAAAAACTATTGAGCACCTTTACTCCAGACACAGAGACGCATACAACGCTCTCCCTCGCCTTCCATTTGGGAAATCTGACCATAATTTTATCCTCCTGATTCCTGCTTACAAGCAAAAATTAAAGCAGGAAGCACCAATTGACTAGATCAATAAAAAAAGTGGTCAGATGAAGCAGATGTTAAGCTACAGGACTGTTTTACTAGCACAGATGGCATTGAGGAGTACACCACATCAGTCATTGGCTTCATCAATAAGTGCATCTATGACAATGTCCCCACAGTGACCGTACGTACATACCCCAACCAGAAACCATGGATTACAGGCAACATCCGCACTGAGCTTATGACTAGAACTCCTGCTTTCAAGGAGCGGAACTCTAACCCGGAAGGTTATAAGAAATCCCGCCTTGCCCTCCGAACGAACCATTTAACAGGCAAAGCTTCAATACAGGACTAAGATCGTATCGTACTACACCGGCTCTGATGCTCGTCGGATGTGGCAGGGCTTGCAAACCATTACAGACTACAAAGGGAAGCACAGCAGAGAGCTGCCCAGTGGCACGAGCCTACCGGAAGAGCTAAACAACTTCCATGCTCGCGTCGAGGCAAATAACACTGAAACATGCATGAGAGGACCAGCTTTTCCGGAAGACTGTGTGATCACGCTCTTCGCAGGTCAACATTCACAAGGCCGCAGGGCCAGACGGATTACCAGGACGTGTACTGCGAGCATGCGCTGACCAACTGGCAAGTGTCTTCAGTAACATTTTCAACCTCTCCCTGTCCGAGTCTGTAATACCAACATGTTTGAAACAGACCACCATAGTGCCTGTGCCCAAGAACACTAAGGTAACCTGCCTAAATGACTACCGAGCCATAGCACTCACGTCTGTAGCCATGAAGTGCTTTGAAAGGCTGGTCATGGCTCACATCAACACCATTATCCCAGAAACCCTAGACCCACTCCAATTTGCATACCGCCCCAACAGATCCACAGATGATGCCATCTCTATTGTACTCCACACTGCCCTTTCCCACCTAGACAAAAGGAACACCTATGTGAGAACGTTATTCATTGACTACAGCTCAGCGTTCAACACTATAGTGCCCTCAAAGCTCATCACTAATCTAAGGACCCTGGGACACCTCCCTCTGCAACTGGATCCTGGACTTCCTGACTGGCCGCCCCCAGGTGGTTAGGGTAGGTAACAACACATCCACCACGCTGATCGTCAACACTGGGAACCCTCAGGGGTGAGTGCTCAGTCCCCTCCTGTACTACCTGTTCACTCATGACTGCATGAACAGGCACAACTCCAACACCATCATTAAGTTTGCTGATGACAGTGGTAGGCCTGATCACCGACAATGACGAGACAGCCTATAGAGAGGACGTCAGAGACCTGGTCATGTGGTGACAGGTCAACTACCTCTCCCTCAACGTGCTCAAGACAAACGAGTTGATTGTGGACTACAGTAATTGAGGACCGAGCGCGCCCCCATTCTCATCGACGGGGCTGCAGTGGAGCACGTTGAGAGCTTCAAATTCCTTGGTGTCCACATCACTAACAAACTAACATGGTCCAAGCACACCAAGACAGTCGTGAAGAGTGCACGACAAAACCTATTACCCCTCAGGAGACTGAAAAGATTTTTCAGGGGTCCTCAGATCCTCAAAAGGTTCTACAGCTGCACCATTGAGGGGACCCTGACTGGTTGCATCACTGCCTGGTATGGCAACTGCTCGGCCTCCGACCGCAAGGCACTACAGAGGGTAGTGCGTACAGCCCAGTACATCACTGGGGTCAAGCTTCCTGCCATCCAGGACCTCTATACCAGGCGGTGTCAGAGGAGTGTCAGAGGAAGGCCCTAACAAACGTCAAAGGCTCCAGCCACCCTAGTCATAGACTGTTCTCTCTGCTACCGCAGGGCAAGCGGTACCGGAGCGCCGCGTCTCGGTCCAAGAGGCTTCTTAACAGCTTCTACCCCCAAGCCATAAGACTCCTGAACATCTAATCAAATGGCTACCCTGACTATTTGCATTGCCCCCCCCCCCCCCCTCTTTTACACCGCTGCTACTCTCTGTCGTTATTATCTATGCATAGTCACTTAAATAACTCTTCCTACATGTACATATTACCTCAACTAACCGGTGCCCTCGCACATTGACTCTGTACCGGTAACCTCCTGTATATAGTCTCGCTATTGTTATTTTTACTGCTGCTCTTTAATTACATGTTACTTTTATTTCTTATTCTTATCCGTATTTTTTAAATTTCATTGCTGGTTAGGGGCTTGTAAGTAAGCATTTCACATTAAGGTCTACACCTGTTGTGC
Organism: Salvelinus alpinus; assembly: GCF_045679555.1. Lineage (NCBI taxonomy): Eukaryota > Metazoa > Chordata > Actinopteri > Salmoniformes > Salmonidae > Salvelinus > Salvelinus alpinus. The sequence goes on along the minus strand of NC_092115.1, from coordinate 7,978,769 downwards.
ATGCGCATGTGACTAATCACATTTGATTTGATTTGATGTTAACAAACAGTGTTAGGATGAATACGTGGGAGCAGTGTGATGTTAACAAACAGTGTTAGGATGAATACGTGGGTGCGGTGTGATGTTAACAAACAGTGTTAGGATGAATACGTGGGTGCGGTGTGATGTTAACAAACAGTGTTAGGATGAATACGTGGGTGCGGTGTGATGTTAACAAACAGTGTTAGGATGAATACGTGGGAGCAGTGTGATGTTAACAAACAGTGTTAGGATGAATACGTGGGTGCGGTGTGATGTTAACAAACAGTGTTAGGATGAATACGTGGGTGCGGTGTGATGTTAACAAACAGTGTTAGGATGAATACGTGGGTGCGGTGTGATGTTAACAAACAGTGTTAGGATGAATACGTGGGTGCGATGTTATGTTCATGAACACATCTTCAGACTTAGCAACATTTGAGCTCTTTCAAACCACCAACAGATATAAGAATAATTTCCATGGTGTAGCCTAAGCACGTTTGATAAATCTCGAGGGACATATCTGTATGAGTTTCTTATTGGAACACAGCATCAAATGGCATGAGAGAGAAGTCAGGGGCATTCTCTGTTTATTCAAACCAGGAGGCCTCTACAGACACTGCTTTACATACAGATGCAGCATATCTTTTGTGTATTATTATTATTTAATTTTTTTATACATACAGAAGTGACAGCGTACACAACACATTCTGGTATCGGCAGACTATGGCAGTGTTTCCCTTTCGAAAAAAAAAAAAATCCTAAACACACGTAGATTAAATGTGACTGCAGGTCCTGTGTGACTGACATCCTTTGTAGAGCTCTCAACAGAACCTGTCACATAGAAACAATATGCAAGCAACAGATGGATGGATCCATTCATACCTGCCTTTGTAATGTTATACACAATCTTTGTTTACCCGTAGACACATGTTTATCTGAGTACTGGAGGGAACCACTTGTTAGGGGAGTCTGGTTGTTATTTTTTATTTTTAAACCTGTCTGCAGTTTTCTTGTTGGGGAATCGTACCGATTAGATATTTGAACATTTTGGCATCGTCTATTATTTATGATTTGATCCAGGTATGTTTGATCCAGATAGGATTTGATCAAGATATGATTTAATCTAAATAGGATTTGATCCAGGTATGATTTGAGCCAGATATGAACCAGATATCACCTAAGACCTTCATTGTAGATTAATATACTACAGTTTCCAGATGTCTGATTCAAACCAATGCAGGTTAACAACCTCACACTGGGTTGCGACTCAAGGGACGTGACAAGCATGCCAAACTCTAAACCTAACTGTAACCTGAAACCTTAGCCCTAACTTTAACCCAAACCCCTAACCCCCAGTCTTGTCCATTTAGTTTTTTTCCCCCCTCGCACTGCGATGGACTTTAAGAATGTTTCTGCATGTGGGAGGTGGAACTGCAGTAACAGCCATCGAATCACGAAGCCTGCATCATCGTACATATCTCCTCTACCTTTCATGTCCATTTGAATTAAGTGATCTGTGGTGTAAAACCACCACACTTCTATTGGCATTATTAAAGATGCACTGTCCTGGTAAAATTCTAATAGATGTGACAAAACAAGCATTACTTGTGTCGAGAATCACCGTACCATCTAAACCGCTGTGAAACATATTTTCCATGACCAAAAATTATAGTATTTTCAGCTGTTATGAAACTGGTGTACAAAACCAAAAGCAAAAGAAGAAAAAACGAAAGTTAAGAACGGGAAGCATAGAAATAGGACACATAGAACAGATTTATACCGCTTCTAAGACACGACTGTCAGGTTTTGGCCAGGACTGTTCTGTTTTTTTGTCACTAGATGTCCCCATTGCACCTTTTTTGTACCTTTTGTTTTTCCCTTGCTCTATTATTGTTTGCACCTGTATGTCGTTCCCTTGTTAGTATTTAATCCCTGTGTGTTCCTTAGTTCCTTGCTCAGTGTTTGTATGTTAGCACCCAGCCCCAGCCCAAGCCTTGTTGTGAACATATTTTTTTCTCTTGTTGGATTTTCCAGAGGTTCTCTGGTTTTGTTCTTTTGTATTTTGGATTAGTCTTTTAGGTTTGTTTTTTTCCCTTGCTGTTTTTACCACTTTGTGGATTTTCTTTGTATTTTGGAAGTTATCTATTTTTTATTAAACCACCATCTCTAGTACTGCTGTGTCTGCCTCATCTTCTGGGTTCTGCCGATTTAGTGACTGTTTCTCGCACCGGGTCCTGACAACGACTTCAACGGGGATGAAAGATCTATAACTATGTGAATGTGATCGGGTCGCCCCAAAATGTTACATATTGTAGCTTTAATGTTGGAACTTCAATGTATGCAACATGAAAGCATGATGATGCATCGTATCTGTCCAGAATGTTTATTCATGAAGTGTTGTGGTACCACGTAGTGTGTGTGTGTGTGTGTGTGTGTGTGTGTGTGTGTGTGTGTGTGTGTGTGTGTGTGTGTGTGTGTGTGTGTGTGTGTGTGTGTGTGTGTGTGCGCACAGCCCTCCTCTGCAGAAGGGAGGGTAACCTGTCATCCCTGTCTCATGCTCCACTACCCAGTGCTGTTCTTCTTTCCCTCCATCACCCTGTATAACCCTCTATCACCCTACCCTCTATCACCCTGTATAACCCTCTATCATCCTACCCTCTAGTATCCTACCCTCTATCACCCTACCCTCTATCACCCTGTATAACCCTCTATCATCCTACCCTCTATCACCCTACCCTCTATCACCCTACCCTCCATCACCCTACCCTCTATCATCCTACCCTCTATCATCCTACCCTCTAGTATCCTACCCTCTATCACCCTACCCTCTATCACCCTGTATAACCCTCTATCATCCTACCCTCTAGTATCCTACCCTCTATCACCCTACCCTCTATCACCCTACCCTCTATCATCCTACCCTCTATCACCCTACCCTCTAGTATCCTACCCTCTATCACCCTACCCTCTATCACCCTGTATAACCCTCTATCACCCTACCCTCTAACACCCTACCCTCTATCATCGTACCCTCTAGTATCCTACCCTCTATCACCCTGTATCACCCTCTATCACCCTACCCTCTATCACCCTACCCTCTATCATCCTACCCTCCATCACCCTTATCACCCTCTATCATCCTACCCTCCATCACCCTGTATCACCCTCTATAACCCTACCCTCTAGACCCCTACCCTCTATCACCCTACCCTCTATCACCCTGTATAACCCTCTATAACCCTACCCTCTAGACCCCTACCCTCTATCACCCTACCCTCTATCACCCTGTATAACCCTCTATCACCCTACCCTCTATCACCCTACCCTCTATCATCGTACCCTCTAGTATCCTACCCTCTATCACCCTGTATCACCCTCTATCACCCTACCCTCTATCACCCTACCCTCTATCATCCTACCCTCCATCACCCTGTATCACCCTCTATCACCCTACCCTCCATCACCCTACCCTCTATCACCCTACCCTCTATCATCTTTCTACCCTCTATCATCCTACCCTCTATCATCTTTCTACCCTCTATCAACCCACCCTCTAGCCCCCTACCCTCTATCACCCCACCCTCCATCACCCTCTGTCATCTTTCTACCCTCTATCACCCTACCCTCTATCACCCTACCCTCTATCACCCTACCCTCTAGCCCCCTACCCTCTATCACCCCACCCTCCATCACCCTACCCTCTATCACCCTACCCTCTATCATCTTTCTACCCTCTATCATTCTACCCTCTAGCACCCTATCCTCTATCATCTTTCTACCCTCTATCACCCCACCCTCTAGTTCCCTACCCTCTATCACCCCACCCTCTATCACCCTACCCTCTATCATCTTTCTACCCTCTATCACCCCACCCTCTATCACCCTACCCTCTATCACCCCACCCTCTATCCCCATACCCTCCATCACCCTACCCTCTATCATCTCTCTACCCTATATCACCCTACCCTCTATCACCCTACCCTCTATCAACCCACCCTCTATCATCTTTCTACCCTCTATCACCCCACCCTCTAGTTCCCTACCCTCTATCACCCCACCCTCTATCACCCCATCAACATACCCCATAACCCTACCACCAATCAGCCTACCCCATTCTCCTACCCCCATCACCCTACCCCCATCACCCTAGCATCCACTAACCTACCCCTATCAACCTAAAACCCTACCCTCCATCATCATACCCTCCATCACCTACTCCCCATCACCCTACCCTCTATCATCCCATCACCCTACCCCATCACACTAGCACCTACACCCATCAGCCTAACCCCTAAACCCCTACCCTCCATCATCCTACCCTCCATCACCCCCCCTCACCCTACCCCCCCTCACCCTGCCCCCCATCAACCTACCCTCTATAACCCGACCCTCTATCACCCAACACCCCCTCACCCTACCCTCCATCACCCCCCATCATCCCACCCCCCATCATCCTACCCTCCATCACCCCCCCTAACCCTACCCCCATCACCCTACCCTCCATCACCCTACCCACCCTCACCCTACCCCCATCATCCTACCCTCCATCACCCCCCCTAACCCTACCCCCATCACCCTACCCTCCATCACCCTACCCCCCCTCACCCTACCCCCCATCATCCTACCCTCCATCACCCCCCCTCACCCTACCCCCCATCATCATACCCTCTATAACCCGACCCTTTATCACCCTACCCCCATCACCCTACAACACCCTACCCCATGACCCTACCCTCCATGACCCTACCCATCACACTATCCCATCACCCTACCCACTATCACCCTCCATCACCCTAATTTGCATCTGATGCAAATTCAGATGTCACTGCAGGGCTCTCCCTGTCCTATGCCATGCCTGGATTGTATTACTGTTGATGATATCTGGAAATGTGCATGTACACCCTGGCCCATCTGTTGTTGCTAACCCCAATTCTGACTTGTGCTCTGATATCTGCTTCACTGATTTCCGCTCTCTCTTTAAGCATTCAACTTTCAAATAGCTATTTGTTGACTGTTGCTGTGTGCTATCGTCCTCCATCAGCACCAGCCTGTACCCTACCTGCCCTAAACTCTCTCCTGGCCCCTTACACTAAGTCTGAATTTGTTCTGCATGGTGACGTAAACTAGGAAATGCTTAATTAAACCACCTGACCAAGTCCTAAAGCAATGGGACTCCCTAAATCTTTCTCAGATTATTACCAATCTCACAAGGTATGACTCCAAACACCCAGAAAAGGCTAATTTCCTCGATGTTATCCTCACAAATAATCCTGATAGGTATCAGTCTGTTGTTTTCTGTAATGACCTTAGTGATCACTGTTTTACAGTCTGTGTTTGTAATGGCTGCTCAGTGAAACGACCTGTCCTGATTTATCATAGACGCTTGATAAAAAACTTTAATGAGCAAGCCTTCCTTCATGAACTGACCTTTGTAAAATGGTATAGAATCAGCTTGTCGAAGACGCTTGGACCTTTGTTTGACCTTTGGATCTTTTTTTATATTTTCAGTGGTATCGTTAACAAACACGCCCCCGTAAAGAAATTGAGAATTAAAAACAGGTTCAGCCCTTGGTTCGACCGTGATCTTGTAGAGTTACTCCACCTCAAGAATTGCATTTGGCGAAAGGCTTGGCACACGCATACTCAGGCTGACTGGCTCTCGTTCAGGCAAATGAGAAATAAGTGCACTCAGGCTATCCGGAAGGCCAAAGTTAGTTATTTTATGGAGCAGTTCTCTCTCTGTGGGTCTAACCCCAAGAAGTTCTAGAAAACGGTTAAAGACCTGGGGAATAAACCCTCCTCCTCACAGCTGCCCATGTCCCTTAAAGTTGATGTGGTTGTTACTGACAAGAAGCACATGGCTGAGCTCTTTAATCACCACTTCATTAAGTCAGGATTCCTATTTGACTCAGCCATGCCTCCTTGCCCGTCCAACATTTCCTCATCTCCCACCCCTTCTAATGTGACTCTTCCCAACGCCAATGCTTCTCCCTCTTTTCCCCTGCCCCGCTACAAAGTTTCTCCCTGCAGGCAGTCACTGAGCCCGAGGTGCTAAAGGAGCTCCTTAAACTTGACCCCAAAAACCATATGGGCCAGATGGTTTAGACCCTTTCTTCTTTAAGGTTGCTGCCCCTATCATTGCCAAGCCTATCTCCAACCTTTTTAACCTGTCTCTCCTCTCTGGGGAGGTTCTCATTGCTTGGAAGGCAGCCACGGTTCATCCTTTATTTAAAGGGGGAGATCAAGCTGATCCTAAATGTTATAGGCCTATTTCTATTTTGCCCTGTTAGTCAAAGGTGTTGGAAAAACTTCAATAATCAACTGACTGGCTTTCTTGATGTCTATAGTATTCTCTCGGGTACGCAATCTGTTTTCCTCTCCTCCGTGTCTCTGCAACCATAAAGGTCCTCAATGATGTCACCATTTCCCTTGACTTTAAGCAATATTGTGCTGCTACTTTTATTGACTTGGCCAAAGCTTTGGATACGGTAGAACATTCCATTCTTGTGGGCCGGCTAAGGAGTATTGGTGTCTCTGAGGGGTCATTGGGCTGGTTTGCTAACTACCTCTCTCAAACAGTGCAGTGTATAAAGTCAGAAAATCGGCTGTCTCAGCCACTGCCTGTCACCAAGGGAGTACCCCAAGGCTCGATCCTACGCTCTTCTCAATTTACATCAGGCAGTAGGAAGCTCTCTCATCCATTTATATGCAGATGATACAGTCTTATACTCAGCTAGCCCCTAGCTGGATTTTGTGTTAAAGGCTCTACAACAAAGCTTTCTTAGTGTCCAACAAGCTTTCTCTACCCTTAACCTTGTTCGGAACACCTCCAAAACGAAGGTCATGTGGTTTGGTAAGAAGAATGCCCCTCCTCCCACAGGTGTTATTACTACCTCTGAGGGTTTAGAGCTTGAGGTAGTCACCTCATACAAGTACTTGGGAGTATGGCTAGACGGTGCACTGTCTTTCTCTCAGCACATATCAAACCTGCAGGCTAAAGTTGAATCTAGACTTGGTTTCCTCTATCGTAATCACTCCTCTTTCACCCCAGCTGCCAAACTAACCCTGATTCAGATGACCATCCGACCTATGCTAGATTACGGAGACATACATTATAGATCGGCAGGTAACGGTGCTCTCGAGCGGCTAGATGTTATTTACCATTCGGCCATCAGATTTGCCACCAATGCTCCATATAGGACACATTACTGCACTCTATGCTCCTCTTTAAACTGGTCATCTCTGTATACCCGTCACAAGACACACTGGTTGATGCTTATTTATAAAACCCTCTTAGGCCTCCCCCCCACCTAACTGAGATATCTACTGCAGCCCTCATCATCCACATACAACAACTTTTCTGCCAGTCACATTCTGTTAAAGGTCCCCAAAGCACACACATCCCTGGGTCGCTCCTCTTTTCAGTTCTCTGCAGCTAGCGACTGGAACGAGCTGCAACAAACACTTAAACTGGACAGTTTTATCTCAATCTCTTTATTCAGACTCAATCATGGACACTCTTACTGACAGTTGTGGCTGCTTTGTGTGATATATTGTTGTCTCTACCTTCTTGCCCTCTGTGCTGTTGTCTGTGCCCAATAATGATTGTACCATGTTTTGTTCTGCTACCATGCTGTATTGCTACCATCTTGTTGTATTGTTGTGTTGCTACCATGCTGTGGTGTCAAGTGTTGCTGCCTTGCTATGTTGTTGTCTTATGTCTCTCTTTATGTAGTGCTGTGTTGTCTGTCTTGTTGTGATGATATATTGTTGTCTCTACCTTCTTGCCCTCTGTGCTGTTGTCTGTGCCCAATAATGATTGTACCATGTTTTGTTCTGCTACCATGCTGTATTGCTACCATCTTGTTGTATTGTTGTGTTGCTACCATGCTGTGGTGTCAAGTGTTGCTGCCTTGCTATGTTGTTGTCTTATGTCTCTCTTTATGTAGTGCTGTGTTGTCTGTCTTGTTGTGATGTGTGTTTTGTCCTATATTTATATTGGTTTTATTTTTAAATGTTTAATCCCAGGCCCTCGTCCCCGCAGGAGGCCTTTTGCCTTTTGGTAGGCCGTCATTGTAAATAAGAATTTGTTCTTAACTGACTTGCCTAGTTAAAAAAAGGTTCAAATAAATAAATAAATAAATAAAATCACCCTACCCCCATCACCCTACCCCCATCACCCTACCGCCATCACTCTACCCCATCACCCTACCCCATCACTCTACCCCCATCACTCTACCCCCATCACCCTACCCCCATCACCCTACCCACATCACCCTACCCCCATCACTCTACCCCATCACCCTACTCCATCACCCTACCCCCATCACCCTACCCCCATCACTTTACCCCATCACTCTACCCCATCACCCTACCTTCCATATCCTACCCTCCATCACCCTACCCCCATCACTATACCCCCATCACCCTACCCCCATCACTCTACCCCCATCACCCTACCCCCATCACCCTACCTTCCATATCCTACCCTCCATCACCCTACCCCCATCACTATACCCCCATCACCCTACCCCCATCACCCTACTCCCATCACTATACCCCCATCACCCTACCCCCATCACCCTACCCCCATCACCCTACCCCTATCACCCTACCCCCATCACCCTACCCCTATCACCCTACCCCCATCGCTCTACCCATCACCCTACCCCATCACCCTACCCCCATCACCCTACCCCCATCACTCTACCCCCATCACTTTACCCCATCACTCTACCCATCACCCTACCCCATCACCCTACCCCCATCACCCTACCCCCATCACCCTACCCCCATCACTATACCCCCATCACCCTACCCCCATCACCCTACCCCATCACTCTACCCCATCACCTTACCCCATTACCCTACCCCCATCACCCTACCCCATCACCCTACCTTCCATATCCTACCCTCCATCACCCTACCCCCATCACTCTACCCCATCACCCTACCCCCATCACCCTACCCCTATCACCCTACCCCCATCACTCTACCCCCATCACCCTACCCCTATCACCCTACCCCCATCACTCTACCCCCATCACCCTACCCCCATCGCTCTACCCATCACCCTACCCCATCACCCTACCCCCATCACCCTACCCCCATCACCCTACCCCCATCACTATACCCCCATCACCCTACCCCATCACTCTACCCCATCACCCTACCCCATCACCCTACCCCCATCACCCTACCCCATCACCCTACCTTCCATATCCTACCCTCCATCACCCTACCCCCATCACTCTACCCCATCACCCTACCCCTATCACCCTACCCCCATCACTCTACCCCCATCACCCTACCCCTATCACCCTACCCCCATCACTCTACCCCCATCACCCTACCCCATCACCCTACCCCCATCACCCTACCTTCCATATCCTACCCTCCATCACCCTACCCTCATCACCCTACCCTCCACCACCCTACCCCCATCACCCTACCCCCATCACCCTACCCTCCACCACCCTACCCCCATCACCCTACCCCCATCACCCTACCCCCATCACCCTACCCTCCACCACCTACCCCCACCACTCTACCCCCATCACCCTACCTCCATTACCCTACCTTCCATATCCTACCCTCCATCACCCTACCCGAATCACCCTACCCCCATCACTCTACCTTCCATATCCTACCCTCCATCACCCTACCCCCATTACCTACCCCCATCACCCTACCCCCATCACCCTACCTTCCATATCCTACCCTCCATCACCCTACCCCCATTACCTACCCCATCACCCTATCCCCATCACCCTCCATCACCTACCCCATCATCTTACCCCCATCACCCTACCCCATCACCCTATCCCCATCACCCTCCATCACCCTTCCCTATCATCTTACCCCCATCACCCTCCAACACCTACCCCATCACCCTATCACCATCACCCTCCATCACCTACCCCATCATCTTACCCCCATCACCCTACCCCATCACCCTATCCCCATCACCCTCCATCACCCTCTATTGTGTGGCAATTTACTCTTCATACTGAAATTCGCTTCCATTCAAATACATACCTGTTGACCAAACTGCTGGCAGTTGTCTATTGCTTATATCATATCTTCAATCAAATGTCAAGGCAAAAATGTAAAATGTACTTGTTTTTCTTACCGCCCCGTCATTTCAATATCACAGTGTGTGGAGGAGGGGCCAGGGCACACTCGAAGAGCCTCCTGTGTCTTTGTGAGTACCTGATTAAAGCGGGATCGCAGCGGAAGGATTGTGTTTGTTAATGACATCTCCCATTTAAAGAGCTGTCACAGCCCTGTCAGCGCCGTGTGTCTGTTTCCTGGGCTGAGAATACCCTGGTGCATCTGCTTTGCATTGACTTAACCCAGTCATGATAATCAGGAGGCAAGGGTGGAGGGTGGGAAGGAGGGAGGTTAGGAGGTAAGGAAGGAAGGAAGGAAGGAAGGAAGGAAGGAAGGAAGGAAGGAAGGAGAGGGAGGGAGCGAGTTAGGAAGGAAGGAAGGCAAAGGAGTGGGAAAGGAAGGAAGGGGAGTGGAGGAGAGAGGAAAAGATGGATGGAAGGAAAGAAGGAGCTTTTTTACATTTTTTATATGTTGTTGTTGTTAAGGAAGGAAGGAAGGAAGGAAGGAAGGAAGGAAGGAAGGAAGGAAGGAAGGAGGGAGAGGGAGGGAGGGAGGGAGGGAGGGAGGGAGGGAGGGAGGGAGGGAGGGAGGGAGGGAGGGAGGGAGGGAGGGAGGGAGGGAGGGAGGGAGGGAGGGAGGGAGCGAGTGAGGAAGGAAGGAAGGCAAAGGAGTGGGGAAGGAAGGAAGGGGAGTGGAGGAGAGAGGAAAAGATGGATGGAAGGAAAGAAGGAGCTTTTTTACATTTTTTATATGTTGTTGTTGTTAAGGAAGGAAGGAAGGAAGGAAGGAAGGAAGGAAGGAAGGAAGGAAGGAAGGAAGGAAGGAAGGAAGGAAGGAAGGAAGGAAGGAAGGAAGGAAGGAAGGAAGGAAGGAAGGAAGGAAGGAAGGAAGGAAGGAAGGAAGGAAGGAAGGAAGGAAGGAAGGGGAGTTTATAAGCCTTTGTAGCCGTTGCTGTTGTTTTTGGATCTTGATTACTCCTTAGTTCAATAAATTCAAGCATGATACATGAATTGTTTTATTCTGTTGCAATGCAATCTCACTGTCTGGATTGTCAGACAGTGAGATTAAGGAAATGGCTGGCCACACTCAATCCAACCATAGAATTAGAATGAGTAGAACTGGTGCCCCCCATTCAGGTCAATTATGCCATAAGGTATGGACTGGCGGCCATTTTGAGTGCCCCCATAGCACTAAAGCTAATTCTATAAATCCAACCCCTTTCTGAGGTCACTTGACAGGATTCATGCCCACTATTTAACCCCAGTGGTATGTGGTATGTGAGTAGAAAGACAACATACTCAGACAACAGAGGACTTGTTGTCACGTACGGCTCAGTGCTGGCACTGCAAGGTGTCATATGGTCCACATCTGGTCAGAATGTACACTGGGGGAGGGTTGGCCTTAACAAGATATTCCTGCTGCTGCTGGGCCCCTAAGGCTACATTTATACAGGCAACTGAATTCTGATCTTTTGCAAAATTATTGGCAAAATACCAGTTTGTGGAAAAGTGGTAACTAGGCCTAGTGGTAACTAGGCCAAGGGTTAACTAGTCCAAGTGGTAACTAGACCAAGTGTTAACTCGGTCAAGCGGTAGCTAGTCCAAGCGGTAACTAGGCCATGCGGTAACTAGGCCAAGTGGTAAATAGGTCAAGCGGTAAATAGGTCAAGTGGTAAATAGGTCAAGCGGGTAAGTAGGCCAAGTGGTAACTGGTAATGTAGATGTGGGCCGTATTTGGGCCATCATAATGTTACCGTCACGGCAATGGAAATTATGCAAATAAAGTATATTAAAATCCAAACTACAGTAGAACTTTCTCAAACACAACAATAATATGAGAAATAAGTAGGAAAAAATTGTAAAAGCCAAAATAGCTGTCAGTGGCTAATTAAACTAAATCAAGCTGTTTCCCGGCCATTAGTGGCTTGCAGGCCTAATTAGCATCTACGTAATCAGTCCCCAGTGTTGTTGGGATTGACTCAATCTCTAGAATTCCCCCCTCCCCCTCCCCCACACTCAAAACCCAACCAGTTAGAAAGGAGGGAGGATCCCAAGTCGAACATTAGGCCAAAAGTCAGTGATTATTTCCCCCTCTCGCCCTCTCACACGCACACACAATTACACACGTACATTCACCCACACACAAAAGGCAGACAAGAAGGCAGTCAATCATTGACTACGCACACTGTGATGGTGTTTCTCAGAATGAATGTTGGGTATATATATAAAACCCCTCTCCTAATGACATACAGTAGTATATATATATAACCCCTCTCCTAATGCCATACAGTATATGTGTCAGCATATGGTCTCACAAGGGGTCTGAGGATCTCATCTCGGTACCTAATGGCAGTCAGGCTACCTCTGGAGAGCACATGGAGGGCTGTGCGGCCCCACAAAGAAATGCCACCCCACCACTGACCCACCGCCAAACCGGTCATGCTGGAGGATGTTGCAGGCAGCAGAACGTTTTCCACTGCGTCTCCAGACTCTGTCACGTCTGTCACATGTGAAGAGCACAGGGCGCCAGTGGCGAATTTGCCAATCTTGGTGTTCTCTGGCAAATGCCAAACGTCCTGCACGGTGTTGGGCTGTAAGCACAACCCCCACCTGTGGACGTCGGGCCCTCATACCACCCTCATGGAGTCTGTTTCTGACCGTTTGAGCAGACACATGCACATTTGTGGCCTGCTGGAGGTCATTTTGCAGGGCTCTGGCAGTGCTCCTCCTTGCACAAAGGCGGAGGTAGGGGTCCTGCTGCTGGGTTGTTGCCCTCCTACGGCCTCCTCCACGTCTCCTGATGTACTGGCCTGTCTCCTGGTAGCGCCTCCATGCACTGGACACTACGCTGACAGACACAGCAAACCTTCTTGCCACAGCTCGCATTGATGTGCCATCCTGGATGAGCTGCACTACCTGAGCCACTTGTGTGGGTTGTAGACTCCGTCTCATGCTACCACTAGAGTGAAAGCACCGCCAGCATTCAAAAGTGACCAAAACATCAGCCAGGAAGCATAGGAACTGAGAAGTGGTCTGTGGTCGCCACCTGCAGAACCACTCCTTTATTGGGGGTGTCTTGCTAATTGCCTATAATTTCCACCTTTTGTCTATTCCATTTGCACAACAGCATGTGAAATTTATTGTCAATCAGTGTTGCTTCCTAAGTGGACAGTTTGATTTCACAGAAGTGTGATTGACTTGGAGTTACATTGTGTTGTTTAAGTGTTCCCTTTATTTTTTTGAGCAGTGTATATAACCCCTATCCTAATGCCATACAGCAGTGTATATATACATGTATATATATATAACCCCTATCCTAATGCCATACAGCAGTGTATATAACCCCTATCCTAATGCCATACAGCAGTGTATATAACCCCTATCATAATACCATTCAGCAGTGTATATACAGTGGGGAGAACAAGTATTTGATACACTGCCGATTTTACAGGTTTTCCTACTTACAAAGCATGTAGAGGTCTGTAATTTTTATCATAGGTACACTTCAACTGTGAGAGACGGAATCTAAAACAAAAATCCAGAAAATCACATTGTATGATTTTTAAGTAATTAATTTGCATTTTATTGCATGACATAAGTATTTGATCACCTACCAACCAGTAAGAATTCCGGCTCTCACAGACCTGTTAGTTTTTCTTTAAGAAGCCCTCCTGTTCTCCACTCATTACCTGTATTAACTGCACCTGTTTGAACTCGTTACCTGTATAAAAGACACCTGTCCACACACTCAATCAAACAGACTCCAACCTCTCCACAATGGCCAAGACCAGAGAGCTGTGTAAGGACATCAGGGATAAATTGTAGACCTGTACAAGGCTGGGATGGGCTACAGGACAATAGCCAAGCAGCTTGGTGAGAAGGCAACAACTGTTGGCACAATTATTAGAAAATGGAAGAAGTTCAAGATGACGGTCAATCACCCTCGGTCTGGGGCTCCATGCAAGATCTCACCTCGTGGGGCATCAATGATCATGAGGAATGTGAGGGATCAGCCCAGAACTACACGGCAGGACCTGGTCAATGACCTGAAGAGAGCTGGGACCACAGTCTCAAAGAAAACCATTAGTAACACACTACGCCGTCATGGATTAAAATCCTGCAGCGCACGCAAGGTCCCCCTGCTCAAGCCAGCGCATGTCCAGGCCCGTCTGAAGTTTGCCAATGACCATCTGGATGATCCAGAGGAGGAATGGGAGAAGGTCATGTGGTCTGATGAGACAAAAATTGAGCTTTTTGCTCTAAACTCCACTCGCCGTGTTTGGAGGAATAGAAGGATGAGTACAACCCCAAGAACACCATCCCAACCGTGAAGCATGGAGGTGGAAACATCATTCTTTGGGGATGCTTTTCTGCAAAGGGGACAGGACGACTGCACCGTATTGAGGGGAGGATGGATGGGGCCATGTATCGCGAGATCTTGACCAACAACCTCCTTCCCTCAGTAAGAGCATTGAAGATGGGTCGTGGCTGGGTCTTCCAGCATGAAAACGACCCGAAACACACAGCCAGGGCAACTAAGGAGTGGCTCCGTAAGAAGCATCTGAAGGTCCTGGAGTGGCCTAGCCAGTCTCCAGACCTGAACCCAATAGAAAATCTTTGGAGGGAGCCGAAAGTCCGTATTGCCCAGCGACAGCCCCGTAAACCTGAAGGATCTGGAGAAGGTCTGTATGGAGGAGTGGGCCAAAATCCCTGCTGCAGTGTGTGCAAACCTGGTCAAGAACTACAGGAAACGTATGATCTCTGTAATTGCAAACAAAGGTTTCTGTACCAAATATTCAGTTCTGCTTTTCTGATGTATCAAATACTTATGTCATGCAATAAAATGCAAATTAATTACTTAAAAATCATACAATGTGATTTTCTGGATTTTTGTTTTAGATTCCTTCTCTCACAGTTGAAGTGTACCTATGATAAAAATTACAGACCTCTACATGCTTTGTAAGTAGGAAAACCTGCAAAATTGTCAGTGTATCAAATACTTGTTCTCCCCACTGTATATATAACCCCTAACCTAATTTCATACAGCAGTATACACCTGAATATGGCGCCGTACTGGATGGCCGCCATTTTGTAAGCTACAAACCAACTTTGCTATTTTGTGATTATTTAGTCGTTTATTTTTACTTTATTTTCTCTAAATGTATCTGCTAGTATTTCTTACAACCGACAAGAACTTTCGAACATCAGCTCGGCAGATACTATTTATTCCGGCTTCAAACTTCGACTCATCTGCCATCTGGGCTCTTTCTGTAATTCTGAACCAATTTTCGGGCTACCCGAGAGGAAACGTCGGTCGTTACATAGGCAAGAGAGGGGGGATCCTGGTGAGAATAAGACGAAGGGAAAACCGGCCACCTCTTCCCTCCATTCTACTGGTAAATGTACAGTTACTTGATAATACGATGGATACTATCTGATCGCAGACTTGCTGAAGCATGGCTCTCGGACAAGATACTCCCCACGGCTATCCAACTCAATGAATTGTCTATTCACAGGGCGGACAGGACAAGTGGAGTCGGGGAAATCGAATGAGGTAAGCGTTTGCCTCTACATCAACACCAACTGGTGTGTTAACTTCAGCGTGGTGGAAGTTTTGACCCACTGTTCATCTGTCTTGGAATACCTGATTGTCAAATATCGACTTTTCTACGTCCCAAGTTAGTTTTCAGCTGTTATCGTGACTGTTGTATACATTCCAACTCAGGACAAGGAAAATAACAAGCTGGCACTTAACGAAATGTACAAGGTTATAAACAAGCAAGAGAGCCTATATCCAGAGGTTGCTTTTCTGGTTACCCGCGATTTTAATTCTGCGTCACTAAGACACATGATGCCCAATTTCCATCAACACGTCTCCAATGCCGCTAGGTGCGATAAAGTCCTAGACCACTGTTATTCTTTCCACAAGCAAGCATACAAGACTCTCCGTTCGCCAATCGGCCAATCAGATCATGACTCCATACTCCTGCTTCCTGTTTACAAGCAGGAACTCAAACAGGAAGTACCCGTGACTCGCTCCGTTGAGAAACGGTCACCAGAATCAGAGGTGACGCTACAGGACTGCTTTGCTAGCGCTGATTGGAATCTGTTTCGAGACTCGGCCGACAACACCTCCATCACTGGCTTCATTAGAAAATGCATCGGTGACATTGCCTCGCGGTGAGGGTTTGATGCTTCCCCAAGCAAAAGCCCTGGATTAACACAGAGGTTGGAGATAAACTAAAGGACAGAGCTATTGCAGACAACTCTGAGGCCGAGGACAGGAATAAGTACAAGAAGGCCAGCTATGACCTCTGCAGAGTCATCAAACGAGCAAAAGGACAATATAGAATTAAGGTGGAATCATATAACTCAGGCTCCGACGCCCGCTGCATGTGGCAGGGGCTACAGTCCATTACGGATTACAAAGGAAGACTCAACCGTGATCTGCCCAACAATGCCTCTCAACCAGATGAACTCAATGCAATGCACGTTTTGATAACAACAACGTGCCGGATGTGAGGGCCGTCAGGATTGGGTGATCTCGCTCTCCGAGGCCCGACGTGAGAAAGGTGTTTAATCAGGTCAACACCCACAAGGCCGCAGGGCCTGACGGTATTCCATGCCGTGTTCTTAGAGCATGCGCAGAACAGCTGGCAGGCATATTCACGGTAATTGTCAACCTCTCCTTGTCCCAGTCTGTGAGCACGCCCAAATCCACATCGACAGGGCTGCAGTGGAGCAGGTTGAGAGCTGCTCAAGTTCCTCTGTGTCCAAATCACTAAATCCTTTAAAATGGTCCAAACACGCGTGCAGTCGTGAAGAAGGAACGACAACACCTGTTTCCCTCAGGAGGTTGAAAAAAGTTTGGCATGGGCCCTCAAATTCTCAAAGGTTCTACAGCTGTACCCCCGTCGATCACATGGCGCTACAAAGGGTGGTGAGGACAGCCCAGTACATTACTGGGGCCGAGCTCCCTGACATCCAAGACATCTATAACAGGCGGTGTGGAAGGAAGGCCCGGAATATCGTTAAAGATTCCAGCCACCCAAGCCATAGACTGTTCTCTCTGTTTCTGCACGGCAAGCGGTACCGGTGCGTCAAGTCTGACACCAACAGGCTCTGGAACAGCTTCTCTCCCCAAGCAATAAGACTGATAAATAGCTAACCAAATAGCTACACGGACTATCTGGGTTAACCTTGTATCTTTATTGACCTTTTATTTTTGTCTCTATGCACACTCACCGGGGCCCTACACACTCACACACACTGTCACTCAAGCATCTGATCACTCACATAAAATATGAACATACATTTATACTGACTCTGCACACACACACACCCTCTCACATACAAGCTGCTGCTACTCTGTGTATCTTATATCCTGTTGCTGTAACGATCGTTGTTTGAAGGATTGGACCAAGGTGCAGCGTGGAAGGCATTCATCATTTTTATTAATGTGAACCAGCAACAAAACAATAAAGAGTAACAAAACGAAACGTACAGCTTTGTAGGGCTAACAAGCAACAATACAAAATCAAGATCCCACAAACAACAGGTGGGAAAAGGCTGCCTAAATATGATCCCCAATCAGTTCAGGGCGTGAGAGTACCCCCCCCCCCCCCAAAGGTGCGGACTCCGGCCGCAAAACTTGACTCTATGGGGAAGGGTCCGGGTGGGCATCTAGCCTCGGTGGTGGCTCCGGTTCAGGACGTAGACCCCGCTCCGCTCGCGGATCCCTCCGCTTCCGTGGAACCGGACCGTGGATTGTTGCCGGAGGAAACGGACCGTAGATCATCGCCAGGGACTCCGGACCGTAGATTGTCGCCAGAGGCTCCGGACCGTGGATTGTCGCCGGAGGTTCTGGACCGTGGATCGTCCCCGGAGGCTCCTGACCGTGGATCGTCGCCGGGGACTCCGGACCGTAGATTGTCGCCGGGGACTTCGGACCGTGGATCGTCGCCGGAGGAACCGGACCTTGGATCGTCACCGAAGGCTCCGGACCGTGGATCATCGCCGGAGGCTCCGGACTGGGAACCCTCGCCGGAGGCTCTGGACTGGGAACCCTCGCCGGGGGCTCCGGACTGGGAACCGTCGCTGGAGGCTCCGGACTGGGAACCGTCGCTGGAGGCTCCGGACTGGGAACCGTCGCTGGAGGTTCCGGACCTTGGATCTTCTCTGGAGGCTCTAGGCCATGGATCATCACTGGAGGCTCCGGGCCATGGATCATCACTGGAGGCTCCGGGCCATGGATATTCACTGGAGACTCCGGGCCATAGATATTCACTGGAGGCTCCGGGCCATGGATCATCACTGGAGGATCCGGGCCATGGATCATCACTAGAGGCTCCGTGCCATGGATCATCACTGGAGGCTCTGGGCTATGGATCATCACTGGAGGCTTCGGGCCATGGATCATCACTGGAGGTCTGGAGCGTAGAGCTGGCACAACGCGTCCTGGACAAATGACCACCTTCGCACGGCAAGTGTGGGGAGCTGGCACAGGACGCACTGGGCTGTGAAGGCGCACTGGGGACACAGTGCGTAGAACCGGCGCAAGATGTACTGGACCCTGGAGGCATACTGGAGACCAGGTGCGCTGAGCCGGCACAACCCGTCCTGGACAGATACCCACTTTAGCACGACAAGTGCGGAGAGCTGGCACAGCACACACCGGGCTGTGGAGGCGCACTGGAGACACGGTGCGGAGAACCGGAAAAACATGGTGCCTGAACGGTGACCAACTCCACACGGTGAGTACAGGGAGTTGGTTCTGGTTCCCACCTTGGCTCTGCCAACCACCCTGTGTGCCACCCCCCCCCCCCAAAAAAAATGTTGACGCTGCCTCTCGAGCTTCCGTCGTGGCCGCGAACCCCGGTGTCGTTGTTGTTGCTTCTTCACTGCCTCCGTCTGCTCCCATGGAAGGCGATCCTTTCCGGCCAGGATTTCATCCCACGTCCAGGATGTCTGCTCCTCCTGGGCACGCTGCCTGGTCCGTTGTTGGTGGGATCTTCTGTATTGTTTTGGTGAGTTTCAATAATAAAACATGTGGAACTCTACGCGCGCTGAGCCTTGGTCCGACCATTATTACAAACAACGTGACAGTTGCCTAGTCACCTTACACCTATACATATATTCCTCCATCACTCCAGTATCTCTGCACATCATAAATATGGTACTGACCCTGTATATAGTCACCTTACCCCTATACATATCTACCTCCATCACTCCAGTATCCCTGTACATTGTTAATATGGTATTGAACTGACCCTGTATATAGTCACCTTACCCCTATACATATCTACCTCCATCACTCCAGTATCCCTGCACATCATAAATATGGTACTGACCCTGTATATAGTATGGTATTTAACTGACCCTGTATATAGTATGGTATTAACTAACCCTGTATATAGTATGGTATTAACTAACCCTGTATATAGTATGGTATTAACTAACCCTGTATATAGTATGGTATTAACTGACCTTGTATATAGTATGGTATTAACTGACCCTGTATATAGTATGGTTTTAACTGACCCTGTATATAGTATGGTATTGGTACTGACCCTGTATATAGTATGGTATTGGTACTAACCCTGTATATAGTATAGTATTAACTAACCCTGTATATAGTATGGTATTGGTACTGACCCTGTATATAGTATAGTATTAACTAACCCTGTATATAGTATGGTATTAACTGACCCTGTATATAGTGTGGTATTAACTGACCCTGTATATAGTATGGTATTAACTGACCCTGTATATAGTATGGTATTAACTGACCCTGTATATAGTATGGTATTAACTGACCCTGTATATAGTATGGTATTAACTGACCCTGTATATAGTATGGTATTAACTGACCCTGTATATAGTATGGTATTAACTGACCCTGTATATAGTGTGGTATTAACTGACCCTGTATATAGTATGGTATTAACTGACCCTGTATATAGTGTGGTATTAACTGACCCTGTATATAGTATGGTATTAACTGACCCTGTATATAGTATGGTATTAACTGACCCTGTATATAGTATGGTATACCTGACCTTCTAGTTACTTACTTCCTTAATGGGTTCTTCATATTTCTTGTATATTTTTTTCTAGTATTACATTGTTATTGATTATTGCATTGCTGGGTTTTGCAAGAAAGGCGTTTCACTGTACTTGTGCAGTTGACATAAAAAACTTAAAAGGGTTTATCAATCAGATCTATTTATAAGTCCCTTTTTTACATCAGCAGAAAACCAGCCTAAAACCCCAAACAGCAAGTAATGCAAATGTAGAGAAGCATACTGTATCTACAACCTCTCTCTAAATGCCATAGAGCAGAGTTGAGAAACAATCCACCAAACAAAATCCTGACAGCAACATGAAAAAACAACGTTGATATGCAACTGAGTTTGACAACTCCATCAGTCTGAGCATGATCATTTTTACACAAAGGATAACAATTTTCAAGAAAGAAGCACTGCGCTGTTACCTAGGCAATGCTTCAAACAATTTAGGAGAAAAATCCAGTTATAGCCTGGTCGACAAACTAAAACCTGCAGAACTACGTCAACACTCACAGGAAATAGGTCCTTGAGAATATAACATTCACTGCCGTTTCTCTGAATGTCATGTCTCAGAACAGTTACACTGTGACATAAATGACGGTATTGTGACAATATAAAACTTTATGAGAGAGGGTTCAAGTAGTTTCTACTAAAACAAATCCAAGGATTTGTATTCTGCATTTGAACCAAAGGTCAACTATCATGGGAAAGTAACTAGAATGGCACTGCCAAACAGGCAGTGACTGACATCTCATCGTGAAGCTGGCATCCGCTAACTTCTATCAAAATATCAGGCCTGGCTTGTCTGAAGTGTGCTTGTGTGTGTGTCTCTGTGTGTGTGTGTCTCTCTCTCTGTGTGTGTGTGTGTCTCTCTCTGTGTGTGTGTGTGTGTGTGTGTGTGTGTGTGTGTGTGTGTGTGTGCGTGTGTGTGTGTGTGTGTGTGTGTGTGTGTGTGTGTGTGTGTGTGTGTGTGTGTGTGTGTGTGTGTGTGTGTGTGTGTGTGTGTGTGTGTGTGTGTGTGTGTGTGTGTGTGTGTGTGTGTGTGTGTGTGTGTGTGTGTGTTTGTGTATCCCTGTGTGTGGCCAGCAGCCATGGCACATTTGAGTCATTCAAACAGCTATTTAGAATCAGCCAAGCTTGCTCGATTACCTAGCAACGGCATCAAAAAGATTAGCGCTTGGGCCATGTATCCTGCCACCACCCGCAGCCCCTCCACACTCCTTGGCATTGTCGGATCAGTACACGAGCCCACTCAGAGACCTCCTGCTCGGGCTGACACCTGCACCATCTCCCAGCTGTTCCTAGACCAGCCCCATGCTGTGCTCGTGCCAAACCTCTGCTGCACCCTACCAAGGGTTTAGTTTTACCATTGGGTTACTGGTTAGTTATACAATTGGTTATACAATTGTGTTACTGTTTAGTTAGTTATCAAATCAAATTGTATTAGTCTCATGTGCCGAACACAACAGCTGTAGACCTTACAGTGAAATGCTTACTGACGAGCCCCTAACCGACAGTACAGTTAAAAACAACAAGGATAAGAATAAGAAATAAAAGTCACAAATAATTAAAGAGCAGCAGTAAAATAACAATAGCTAGAGTGGGGTAGCAATACAGAGTCAATGTGCGGAGGCACCGGTTAGTTGAGGTAGTATGTACATGTAGGTAGAGTTATTAAAGTGACAATGCATAGATGACAACAGAGAGTAGCAGCGGTGTAAAAGAGGGGGGGGGCAATGCAAATAGTCTGGATAACCATTTGATTAGATGTTCAGGAGTCTTATGGCTTGGGGGTAGAAGCTGTTAAGAAGCCTCTTGGACCTAGACTTGGCACTTTGGATTACTGTTTAGGTACAACATTGGGTTTGCCTATCCACACTGTTCGATGTGTTCAATATCAACATGGTATTCCATACGGACCATTTCAAGTGTGTGTCTATGTGTGTCTGTGTGAGTGTGCGCGTGTGTGTGACTGTGTGTGTGTGTGTGTGTGCGTTTGTGTGTCTACGTGTGCGTGCAGCAGTGGAAAAAGTCCCCAATTGTCATACTAGAAAATGAGAGTGAATGTCACCCAGTAAAATACTGCTTGAGTAAAAGTCTAGTATTTGGTCTTAAATATACGCAAGTATTAGAAGTATACAGTGGTTCTTCCTGTAAAAGTTGTGTCATACTGCAGCACAGCTTGAAGGGCTGCAGCAGAATTCTATGGCACATTATTTAATTGTCAGCCATCATTGACATTAATAGCTAGTTAGTGCTAGTTTGTCCACCAGAGAAGCATTTGATAGGCTTCAATATTGGCTGTACTGGATTAAGAAATGTAGCTTAATTAATTTGATTAATATTATGGTGTTTCTATTCCAAGAAAAACGAAAAAACAAAACCCTCAGGGAAAATATGGCACTGTACAACGTGACGGTCAGGAGTAGGCTACAGTACTAAGAGCATAACATGTCCACACCCTAATTGTAGTCTAACCAATACCCAAATGGAGATTCAGTGAAAATAAAAATCTCATTAATTTATCAAGACCAGTCTCCGTGCTTGTCTTAGAGCAGCGTGAAACGGTGCTGAAATAGTTGACCACAGTGGGTAGGCTATTGCTTCAAATCCTGTTGCTTTTAACTTCAATATGCTTTCAAAATAAATAAGACCTACACCACTTTTAACAGGACATTACTCAACACTAGTGAGACTCATGTCGCCTACGGTAGACCTACAGTATATCTACAAAAAATGTTTTCAATGATGTGACTCTCTGCCAGGATTCTAAATTAATATCTAAGGGTAATTTTTCGTTAGGGCAAATCTGACATAATTATATAATTCTAAATTAATTAATAATAATAATAATCGCTTTATTTAAAAGATAATAAAACATCTCATTGATTTAGCTAATATTTTCTTTTAGAATAAAAACCTTAGTATAACATGTTTACAAAACAATTTACCAAACAAAACATATTATAATATTGCAAAAGAATATATATATTTAACCTTTACTTAACTAGGCAAGTCAGTTAAGAACAAATTCTTATTTACCGTGACGGGCTACCCCGGCAAAACTCAGACGACGCTGGGCCAATTGTGTGGCGCCCTATGGGACTCCCAATCACAGCCAGATGTGATACAGCTTGGACTTGAACCCAGGACTATAGTGCTGCCTCTTGCACTGAGATGCAGTGCCTTAGACCACTGCGCCACTCGGGAGTCACAACCAGTAAGGCCAATATATATTGTCCTGCTAATAGCCCATCCTAGAAACGTTGTTTGCAGAATTCACAGTCTGCTACACTTGAGTCAGTAATGATAATAATTTATTTTGATCCAAAGCCATTAATGAGTGAGTCACTCAGCTTTATGTAGGTGCCGAGGCTATATGACTGAGTCACTCAGCTTTATGTAGGTGCCGAGGCTATATGACTGAGTCACTCAACTTTATGTCGGTGCTGAGGCTATATGAGTGAGTCACTCAGCTTTATGTAGGTGCTGAGGCTATATGACTGAGTCACTCAGCTTTATGTAGGTGCCGAGGCTATATGACTGAGTCACTCAGCTTTATGTAGGTGCCGAGGCTATATGACTGAGTCACTCAGCTTTATGTAGGTGCTGAGGCTATATGACTGAGTCACTCAGCTTTATGTCGGTGCTGAGGCTATATGACTGAGTCACTCAGCTTTATGTAGGTGACGAGGCTATATGACTGCGCCATCAACTTGATTATTTAGCAGACATCACTTGCTTATATTCAGTCAACACATACATCTTAAGAGTATCATGGAAGATAATTAAACATTTACATTTCTCTTAGAATATATAACCTTAGTGTAACAACAGTTTTAGTAAGTAATACTGACGAGTAGCAACAAAAACAAGTAAGTGTATTCAGTCAACTAGGAAACTAGGTTGTTTTATTCAAGCTTACACCCAACAGAAGACCCCACTCTTGCCTCCTCTGTAGTGGGTTAAAATGGCAGACTTGGCACAGAGTAACGTTTGGAGTTCTACCCCTGTTACTGTCATTTTCAGGTATGGCTAAGGTTAAGCAAAGCTATTATTTAATTGAGTTATTTCAAGTTGGACCATGGTGTTGGTCTGGACAGAGGAATAGCAATTCTTACACTATTGTTCTAAATTCAATCACCTTCTACATCCTCATCATTCAGTTCATTGAAATTTAATTTTGACGTCGTGCACAATTATCAGTTTCTATTTGGTTTAATGTCGACCATTTATTGTCAGTTAGAGACACAGTAGCGCCTTGGGACCCAAAAGCATAATCAGTGCTCTAACTCCCCCTTGTGGTGGTCTGGAGCAATGAAGCAGTGATGCAGGGTACCGTACTAAACCACAAATTACCTCTAAATCCCGCAGCATAATCCCAAAACCTTTAGTTGAGCAACCACTGTAGCAACCACTGTAGATGACATGGTGTTGGTCCTAGATGGTGTTGGTCCTAGATGGTGTTGGTCCTAGATGGTGTTGGTCCTAGATGGCGTTGGTCCTAGATGGTGTTGGTCCTAGATGGTGTTGGTCCTAGATGGTGTTGGTCCTAGATGGCGTTGGTCCTAGACAGTGTTGGTCCTAGATGGTGTTGGTCCAGATGGTGTTGGTCCTAGATGGTGTTGGTCCTAGATGGTGTTGGTCCTAGATGGTGTTGGTCCTAGATGGTGTTGGTCCCTAGATGGTGTTGGTCCTAGATGGTGTTGGTCCTAGATGGTGTTGGTACTAGATGGTGTTGGTCCTAGATGGTGTTGGTCCCTAGATGGTGTTGGTCCTAGATGGTGTTGGTCCTAGATGGTGTTGGTCCCTAGATGGTGTTGGTCCTAGATGGTGTTGGTCCTAGATGGTGTTGGTCCTAGATGGTGTTGGTCCCTAGATGGTGTTGGTCCCTAGATGGTGTTGGTCCTAGATGGTGTTGGTCCTAGATGGTGTTGGTCCTAGATGGTGTTGGTCCTAGATGGTGTTGGTCCCTAGATGGTGTTGGTCCCTAGATGGTGTTGGTCCTAGATGGTGTTGGTCCAGATGGTGTTGGTCCTAGATGGTGTTGGTCCCTAGATGGTGTTGGTCCCTAGATGGTGTTGGTCCTAGATGGTGTTGGTCCTAGATGGTGTTGGTCCTAGATGACATGGTGTTGGTCCTAGATGGTGTTGGTCCTAGATGGTGTTGGTCCTAGATGGTGTTGGTCCTAGATGGTGTTGGTCCTAGATGGTGTTGGTCCTAGATGGTGTTGGTCCCTAGATGGTGTTGGTCCTAGATGGTGTTGGTCCAGATGGTGTTGGTCCTAGATGGTGTTGGTCCTAGATGGTGTTGGTCCCTAGATGGTGTTGGTCCTAGATGGTGTTGGTCCTAGATGGTGTTGGTCCTAGATGGTGTTGGTCCTAGATGGTGTTGGTCCTAGATGGCGTTGGTCCTAGTTGGTGTTGGTCCTAGATGGCGTTGGTCCTAGATGGTGTTGGTCCTAGATGGTGTTGGTCCTAGATGGTGTTGGTCCAGATGGTGTTGGTCCTAGATGGTGTTGGTCCTAGATGACATGGTGTTGGTCCTAGATGGTGTTGGTCCTAGATGGTGTTGGTCCTAGATGGTGTTGGTCCTAGATGGTGTTGGTCCAGATGGTGTTGGTCCTAGATGGTGTTGGTCCTAGATGGTGTTGGTCCTAGGTGACATGGTGTTGGTCCTAGATGGTGTTGGTCCTAGATGGTGTTGGTCCTAGATGGTGTTGGTCCAAGGTGACATGGTGTTGGTCCTAGATGGTGTTGGTCCTAGATGGTGTTGGTCCTAGATGGTGTTGGTCCAGATGGTGTTGGTCCCTAGATGGTGTTGGTCCTAGATGGTGTTGGTCCTAGATGGTGTTTGTCCTAGGTGACATGGTGTTGGTCCTAGATGGTGTTGGTCCTAGATGGTGTTGGTCCTAGATGGTGTTGGTCCAGATGGTGTTGGTCCTAGATGGTGTTGGTCCTAGGTGACATGGTGTTGGTCCTAGATGGTGTTGGTCCTAGATGGTGTTGGTCCTAGATGGTGTTGGTCCAGATGGTGTTGGTCCTAGATGGTGTTGGTCCTAGGTGACATGGTGTTGGTCCTAGATGGTGTTGGTCCTAGATGGTGTTGGTCCTAGATGGTGTTGGTCCTAGGTGACATGGTGTTGGTCCTAGATGGTGTTGGTCCTAGATGGTGTTGGTCCTAGATGGTGTTGGTCCTAGATGGTGTTGGTCCCTAGATGGTGTTGGTCCTAGATGGTGTTGGTCCCTAGATGGTGTTGGTCCAGATGGTGTTGGTCCTAGATGGTGTTGGTCCTAGATGGTGTTGGTCCTAGATGGCATGGTGTTGGTCCTAGATGGTGTTGGTCCTAGATGGTGTTGGTCCTAGATGGTGTTGGTCCTAGATGGTGTTGGTGCTAGATGGTGTTGGTCCTAGATGGTGTTGGTCCTAGATGGCGTTGGTCCTAGATGGCGTTGGTCCTAGATGGTGTTGGTCCTAGATGGTGTTGGTCCTAGATGGTGTTGGTCCTAGATGGCGTTGGTCCTAGATGGCGTTGGTCCTAGATGGTGTTGGTCCTAGATGGTGTTGGTCCTAGATGGTGTTGGTCCCTAGATGGTGTTGGTCCCTAGATGGTGTTGGTCCCTAGATGGTGTTGGTCCCTAGATGGTGTTGGTCCTAGATGGTGTTGGTCCTAGATGGTGTTGGTCCCTAGATGGTGTTGGTCCCTAGATGGTGTTGGTCCCTAGATGGTGTTGGTCCTAGATGGTGTTGGTCCTAGATGGTGTTGGTCCTAGATGGTGTTGGTCCCTAGATGGTGTTGGTCCCTAGATGGTGTTGGTCCCTAGATGGTGTTGGTCCTAGATGGTGTTGGTCCTAGATGGTGTTGGTCCTAGATGGCGTTGGTCCTAGATGGCGTTGGTCCTAGATGGCGTTGGTCCCTAGATGGCGTTGGTCCTAGATGGCGTTGGTCCTAGATGGTGTTGGTCCTAGATGGTGTTGGTCCCTAGATGGTGTTGGTCCCTAGATGGTGTTGGTCCTAGATGGTGTTGGTCCTAGATGGTGTTGGTCCCTAGATGGTGTTGGTCCTAGATGGTGTTGGTCCTAGATGGTGTTGGTCCTAGATGGTGTTGGTCCTAGATGGTGTTGGTCCTAGATGGCGTTGGTCCTAGATGGCGTTGGTCCTAGATGGTGTTGGTCCTAGATGGCGTTGGTCCCTAGATGGTGTTGGTCCTAGATGGCGTTGGTCCTAGATGGCGTTGGTCCCTAGATGGTGTTGGTCCCTAGATGGTGTTGGTCCTAGATGGTGTTGGTCCTAGATGGCGTTGGTCCTAGATGGCGTTGGTCCTAGATGGTGTTGGTCCTAGATGGTGTTGGTCCCTAGATGGTGTTGGTCCCTAGATGGTGTTGGTCCTAGATGGTGTTGGTCCTAGATGGTGTTGGTCCTAGATGGTGTTGGTCCTAGACGGTGTTGGTCCCTAGATGGTGTTGGTCCCTAGATGGTGTTGGTCCTAGATGGTGTTGGTCCTAGATGGTGTTGGTCCTAGATGGCGTTGGTCCTAGATGGTGTTGGTCCTAGATGGTGTTGGTCCTAGATGGTGTTGGTCCTAGATGGTGTTGGTCCTAGATGGTGTTGGTCCTAGATGGTGTTGGTCCTAGATGGTGTTGGTCCCTAGATGGTGTTGGTCCCTAGATGGTGTTGGTCCCTAGATGGTGTTGGTCCTAGATGGTGTTGGTCCTAGATGGTGTTGGTCCTAGATGGTGTTGGTCCCTAGATGGTGTTGGTCCCTAGATGGTGTTGGTCCCTAGATGGTGTTGGTCCTAGATGGTGTTGGTCCTAGATGGTGTTGGTCCTAGATGGCGTTGGTCTTAGATGGCGTTGGTCCTAGATGGTGTTGGTCCTAGATGGTGTTGGTCCCTAGATGGTGTTGGTCCCTAGATGGTGTTGGTCCCTAGATGGTGTTGGTCCCTAGATGGTGTTGGTCCTAGATGGTGTTGGTCCTAGATGGTGTTGGTCCTAGATGGTGTTGGTCCTAGATGGCGTTGGTCCTAGATGGCGTTGGTCCTAGATGGCGTTGGTCCTAGATGGCGTTGGTCCTAGATGGTGTTGGTCCCTAGATGGTGTTGGTCCCTAGATGGTGTTGGTCCCTAGATGGTGTTGGTCCCTAGATGGTGTTGGTCCAGGATGGTGTTGGTCCTAGATGGCGTTGGTCCTAGATGGTGTTGGTCCTAGATGGCGTTGGTCCTAGATGGCGTTGGTCCTAGATGGCGTTGGTCCTAGATGGTGTTGGTCCTAGATGGTGTTGGTCCCTAGATGGTGTTGGTCCCTAGATGGTGTTGGTCCCTAGATGGTGTTGGTCCCTAGATGGTGTTGGTCCTAGATGGTGTTGGTCCCTAGATGGTGTTGGTCCCTAGATGGTGTTGGTCCCTAGATGGTGTTGGTCCTAGATGGTGTTGGTCCTAGATGGTGTTGGTCCTAGATGGTGTTGGTCCCTAGATGGTGTTGGTCCCTAGATGGTGTTGGTCCCTAGATGGTGTTGGTCCTAGATGGTGTTGGTCCTAGATGGTGTTGGTCCTAGATGGCGTTGGTCCTAGATGGCGTTGGTCCTAGATGGCGTTGGTCCCTAGATGGTGTTGGTCCTAGATGGCGTTGGTCCTAGATGGTGTTGGTCCCTAGATGGTGTTGGTCCCTAGATGGTGTTGGTCCTAGATGGTGTTGGTCCTAGATGGTGTTGGTCCTAGATGGTGTTGGTCCCTAGATGGTGTTGGTCCTAGATGGTGTTGGTCCTAGATGGTGTTGGTCCTAGATGGTGTTGGTCCTAGATGGCGTTGGTCCTAGATGGCGTCGGTCCTAGATGGTGTTGGTCCTAGATGGCGTTGGTCCCTAGATGGTGTTGGTCCCTAGATGGTGTTGGTCCTAGATGGCGTTGGTCCTAGATGGTGTTGGTCCTAGATGGTGTTGGTCCCTAGATGGTGTTGGTCCCTAGATGGTGTTGGTCCTAGATGGTGTTGGTCCTAGATGGCGTTGGTCCTAGATGGTGTTGGTCCTAGATGGTGTTGGTCCTAGATGGTGTTGGTCCTAGATGGTGTTGGTCCTAGATGGTGTTGGTCCCTAGATGGTGTTGGTCCCTAGATGGTGTTGGTCCTAGATGGTGTTGGTCCTAGATGGTGTTGGTCCTAGATGGTGTTGGTCCTAGACGGTGTTGGTCCCTAGATGGTGTTGGTCCCTAGATGGTGTTGGTCCTAGATGGTGTTGGTCCTAGATGGTGTTGGTCCTAGATGGCGTTGGTCCTAGATGGTGTTGGTCCTAGATGGTGTTGGTCCTAGATGGTGTTGGTCCTAGATGGTGTTGGTCCTAGATGGTGTTGGTCCTAGATGGCGTTGGTCCTAGATGGCGTTGGTCCTAGATGGTGTTGGTCCTAGATGGTGTTGGTCCCTAGATGGTGTTGGTCCCTAGATGGTGTTGGTCCCTAGATGGTGTTGGTCCTAGATGGTGTTGGTCCTAGATGGTGTTGGTCCTAGATGGTGTTGGTCCCTAGATGGTGTTGGTCCCTAGATGGTGTTGGTCCCTAGATGGTGTTGGTCCCTAGATGGTGTTGGTCCCGAGATGGTGTTGGTCCCTAGATGGTGTTGGTCCTAGATGGTGTTGGTCCTAGATGGTGTTGGTCCTAGATGGTGTTGGTCCTAGATGGTGTTGGTCCTAGATGGTGTTGGTCCTAGATGGTGTTGGTCCCTAGATGGTGTTGGTCCCTAGATGGTGTTGGTCCCTAGATGGTGTTGGTCCCTAGATGGTGTTGGTCCTAGATGGTGTTGGTCCTAGATGGTGTTGGTCCTAGATGGCGTTGGTCCTAGATGGTGTTGGTCCTAGATGGCGTTGGTCCTAGATGGTGTTGGTCCTAGATGGTGTTGGTCCTAGATGGTGTTGGTCCTAGATGGTGTTGGTCCCTAGATGGTGTTGGTCCCTAGATGGTGTTGGTCCCTAGATGGTGTTGGTCCTAGATGGTGTTGGTTCTAGATGGTGTTGGTCCTAGATGGTGTTGGTCCTAGATGGCGTTGGTCCTAGATGGCGTTGGTCCTAGATGGTGTTGGTCCCTAGATGGTGTTGGTCCCTAGATGGTGTTGGTCCTAGATGGTGTTGGTCCTAGATGGTGTTGGTCCTAGATGGTGTTGGTCCCTAGATGGTGTTGGTCCCTAGATGGTGTTGGTCCCCTAGATGGTGTTGGTCCTAGATGGTGTTGGTCCCTAGATGGTGTTGGTCCCTAGATGGTGTTGGTCCCTAGATGGTGTTGGTCCTAGATGGTGTTGGTTCTAGATGGTGTTGGTCCTAGATGGTGTTGGCCCTAGATGGCGTTGGTCCTAGATGGCGTTGGTCCTAGGTGACATGGTGTTGGTCCTAGATGACATGGTGTTGGTCCTAGATGGTGTTGGTCCACTGTATTTGCTCAAATACGCTTAAGTATCAAAAGTAAAAGTATAAATCATTTCACATTCCTTATATTAAGCAAACCAGACGGCACAATTCTTTTTTTAATTTTTACGGATAGCCAAGGTCACACTCCAACACTCAGACATCATTTACAAACAAAGAATTTATTTTTACTAAGTTCGCCAGATCAGAGACAGTAGAGATGACCAGGGATGTTCTCTTGATAAGTGTGTGAATTGGAAAATGTTCCTGTCCTGCTATGCATTCAAAATGTAACAAGTACTTCTGGGTGTCAAGGAAAATATATGACGTAGAAAGTATATAATTGTATTTAGGAATGTAGTGAAGGAAAAGTAAAAGTTGTCAGAAATAGAACTAGTAAAGTACAGATACCTCAACAACCTACTTAAGTAGTACTTTAAAGTATTTTTACTTAAGTACTTTATACCACTGTGTGCATGTGTGTGTGCGTGTGCGTGTGCGTGTGCGTGTGCGTGTGTGTGTGTGTGTGTGTGTGTTCGCTTTCAAACCAACGTTCTCTGCAAACCCATCTGGACAACAATGCTTATATAGGTTGGAGTCAGGCTGTCAGATCACCAGACACTCAACTAATTTGTTCCCTTCGCGCTTCGGCTCATAAATCGCCTCTTATTTTTAATGTCTGACTTCATCTGTTGTTTTTGTCGAGTAATGCAACGTGAGATTTTTGCCTGGAGCCCAGAGCTGACATATAAAAAATGACTAAAAGGTTCTCTGGCTGCAGTCTGTATCAAAACACAAGTCCAATAGGTAGGTGGTTTCAGATTCAAGCATCAAGTCATGTTTATATTTTATTGTGGTTTCCTCGAAGATTAAACATTAGCCTCAACAGAGATTATACCTAACAAGTAAACATCACAATGTGGCGGAGATAATACCCAACAAGTAAACATCACAATGTGGCGGAGATAATACCCAACAAGTGAACATCACAATGTAACAGAGATAATACCCAACAAGTAAACATCACAATGTAACAGAGATAATACCCAACAAGTAAACATCAAAATGTAACAGAGATAATACCCAACAAGTGAACATCACAATGTAACAGAGATAATAACCAACAAGTAAACATCACAATGTAACAGAGATAATACCCAACAAGTGAACATCACAATGTAACAGAGATAATACCCAACAAGTAAACATCACAATGTAACAGAGATAATACCCAACAAGTGAACATCACAATGTGGCAGAGATAATACCCAACAAGTGAACATCACAATGTGGCGGAGATAATACCCAACAAGTAAACATCACAATGTAACAGAGATAATACCCAACAAGTAAACATCACAATGTAACAGAGATAATACCCAACAAGTAAACATCACAATGTGGCGGAGATAATACCCAACAAGTAAACATCACAATGTGGCGGAGATAATACCCAACAAGTAAACATCACAATGTGGCGGAGATAATACCCAACAAGTAAACATCACAATGTAACAGAGATAATACCCAACAAGTGAACATCACAATGTGGCGGAGATAATACCCAACAAGTGAACATCACAATGTAACAGAGATAATACCTAACAAGTAAACATCACAATGTAACAGAGATAATACCCAACAAGTAAACATCACAATGTAACAGAGATAATACCTAACAAGTAAACATCACAATGTAACAGAGATAATAACCAACAAGTAAACATCACAATGTAACAGAGATAATAACCAACAAGTAAACATCACAATGTGGCGGAGATAATACCCAACAAGTAAACATCACAATGTGGTGGAGATAATACCCAACAAGTGAACATCACAATGTAACGAAGATAATACCCAACAAGTAAACATCACAATGTAACAGAGATAATACCCAACAAGTAAACATCACAATGTAACAGAGATAATACCCAACAAGTAAACATCACAATGTAACAGAGATAATACCCAACAAGTAAACATCACAATGTGGCGGAGATAATACCCAACAAGTAAACATCACAATGTGGCGGAGATAAAACCCAACAAGTAAACATCACAATGTGGCGGAGATAATACCCAACAAGTAAACATCACAATGTGGCGGAGATAATACCCAACAAGTAAACATCACAATGTGGCGGAGATAATACCCAACAAGTAAACATCACAATGTGGCGGAGATAATACCCAACAAGTAAACATCACAATGTGGCGGAGATAATACCCAACAAGTGAACATCACAATGTGGCGGAGATAATACCCAACAAGTAAACATCACAATGTGGCGGAGATAATACCCAACAAGTAAACATCACAATGTGGCGGAGATAATACCCAACAAGTAAACATCACAATGTGGCGGAGATAATACCCAACAAGTAAACATCACAATGTGGCGGAGATAATACCCAACAAGTAAACATCACAATGTGGCGGAGATAATACCCAACAAGTAAACATCACAATGTGGCAGAGATAATACCCAACAAGTAAACATCACAATGTGGCGGAGATAATACCCAACAAGTGAACATCACAAAGTGGCGGAGATAATACCCGACAAGTAAACATCACAATGTAACAGAGATAATACCCAACAAGTAAACATCACAATGTGGCGGAGATAATACCCAACAAGTAAACATCACAATGTGGCGGAGATAATACCCAACAAGTAAACATCACAATGTAACAGAGATAATAACCAACAAGTAAACATCACAATGTGGCGGAGATAATACCCAACAAGTAAACATCACAATGTAACAGAGATAATACCCAACAAGTAAACATCATAATGTAACAGAGATAATAACCAACAAGTAAACATCACAATGTGGCGGAGATAATACCCAACAAGTAAACATCACAATGTAACAGAGATAATACCCAACAAGTAAACATCACAATGTAACAGAGATAATACCCAACAAGTAAACATCACAATGTGGCGGAGATAATACCCAACAAGTAAACATCACAATGTAACAGAGATAATACCCAACAAGTAAACATCACAATGTAACAGAGATAATACCCAACAAGTAAACATCACAATGTGGCGGAGATAATACCCAACAAGTAAACATCACAATGTAACAGAGATAATACCCAACAAGTAAACATCATAATGTAACAGAGATAATAACCAACAAGTAAACATCACAATGTAACAGAGATAATACCCAACAAGTAAACATCACAATGTTACAGAGATAATACCCAACAAGTAAACATCACAATGTGGCGGAGATAATACCCAACAAGTAAACATCACAATGTGGCGGAGATAATACCCAACAAGTAAACATCACAATGTAACAGAGATAATACCTAACAAGTAAACATCACAATGTAACAGAGATAATAACCAACAAGTAAACATCACAATGTAACAGAGATAATAACCAACAAGTAAACATCACAATGTGGCGGAGATAATACCCAACAAGTGAACATCACAAAGTGGCGGAGATAATACCCGACAAGTAAACATCACAATGTAACAGAGATAATACCCAACAAGTAAACATCACAATGTGGCGGAGATAATACCCGACAAGTAAACATCACAATGTGGCGGAGATAATACCCAACAAGTAAACATCACAATGTAACAGAGATAATAACCAACAAGTAAACATCACAATGTGGCGGAGATAATACCCAACAAGTAAACATCACAATGTAACAGAGATAATACCCAACAAGTAAACATCATAATGTAACAGAGATAATAACCAACAAGTAAACATCACAATGTGGCGGAGATAATACCCAACAAGTAAACATCACAATGTAACAGAGATAATACCCAACAAGTAAACATCACAATGTAACAGAGATAATACCCAACAAGTAAACATCACAATGTGGCGGAGATAATACCCAACAAGTAAACATCACAATGTAACAGAGATAATACCCAACAAGTAAACATCACAATGTGGCGGAGATAATACCCAACAAGTAAACATCACAATGTGGCGGAGATAATACCCAACAAGTAAACATCACAATGTAACAGAGATAATACCCAACAAGTAAACATCATAATGTAACAGAGATAATAACCAACAAGTAAACATCACAATGTAACAGAGATAATACCCAACAAGTAAACATCACAATGTTACAGAGATAATACCCAACAAGTAAACATCACAATGTAACAGAGATAATACCCAACAAGTAAACATCACAATGTGGCGGAGATAATACCCAACAAGTAAACATCACAATGTAACAGAGATAATACCTAACAAGTAAACATCACAATGTAACAGAGATAATAACCAACAAGTAAACATCACAATGTAACAGAGATAATAACCAACAAGTAAACATCACAATGTGGCGGAGATAATACCCAACAAGTAAACATCACAATGTGGCGGGGGGGAATACCCAAAAAGTAAACATCACAATGTGGCGGAGATAATACCCAACAAGTGAACATCACAATGTAACGGAGATAATACCCAACAAGTAAACATCACAATGTAACAGAGATAATACCCAACAAGTAAACATCACAATGTAACAGAAATAATACCCAACAAGTAAACATCACAATGTAACATAGATAATACCCAACAAGTAAACATCACAATGTGGAGGAGATAATACCCAACAAGTAAACATCACAATGTGGCGGAGATAATACCCAACAAGTAAACATCACAATGTGGCGGAAATAATACCCAACAAGTAAACATCACAATGTGGCGGAGATAATACCCAACAAGTAAACATCACAATGTGGCGGAGATAATACCCAACAAGTAAACATCACAATGTGGCGGAGATAATACCCAACAAGTAAACATCACAATGTGGCGGAGATAATACCCAACAAGTAAACATCACAATGTAACAGAGATAATACCCAACAAGTAAACATCACAATGTGGCGGAGATAATACCCGAAAAGTAAACATCACAATGTAACAGAGATAATACCCAACAAGTAAACATCACAATGTGGCGGAGATAATACCCGAAAAGTAAACATCACAATGTGGCGGAGATAATACCCAACAAGTAAACATCACAATGTAACAGAGATAATAACCAACAAGTAAACATCACAATGTGGCGGAGATAATACCCAACAAGTAAACATCACAATGTGGATAGATTATACCCAACAAGTAAACATCACAATGTGGCGGAGATAATACCCAACAAGTAAACATCACAATGTGGCGGAGATAATACCCAACAAGTAAACATCACAATGTGGCGGAGATAATATCCAACAAGTGAACATCACAATGTGGCGGAGATAATACCCAACAAGTAAACATCACAATGTGGCAGAGATAATACCCAACAAGTAAACATCACAATGTGGCGGAGATAATACCCAACAAGTAAACATCACAATGTGGCGGAGATAATACCCAACAAGTAAACATCACAATGTGGCGGAGATAATACCCAACAAGTAAACATCACAATGTGGCGGAGATAATACCCAACAAGTAAACATCACAATGTGGCGGAGATAATACCCAACAAGTAAACATCACAATGTGGCGGAGATAATACCCAACAAGTAAACATCACAATGTGGCGGAGATAATACCCAACAAGTAAACATCACAATGTGGCAGAGATAATACCCAACAAGTAAACATCACAATGTGGCAGAGATAATACCCAACAAGTGAACATCACAAAGTGGCGGAGATAATACCCGACAAGTAAACATCACAATGTAACAGAGATAATACCCAACAAGTAAACATCACAATGTGGCGGAGATAATACCCGACAAGTAAACATCACAATGTGGCGGAGATAATACCCAACAAGTAAACATCACAATGTAACAGAGATAATAACCAACAAGTAAACATCACAATGTAACAGAGATAATACCCAACAAGTAAACATCATAATGTAACAGAGATAATAACCAACAAGTAAACATCACAATGTGGCGGAGATAATACCCAACAAGTAAACATCACAATGTAACAGAGTTAATACCCAACAAGTAAACATCACAATGTAACAGAGATAATACCCAACAAGTAAACATCACAATGTAACAGAGATAATACCCAACAAGTAAACATCACAATGTGGCGGAGATAATAACCAACAAGTAAACATCACAATGTGGCGGAGATAATACCCAACAAGTAAACATCACAATGTAACAGAGATAATACCCAACAAGTAAACATCACAATGTAACAGAGATAATACCCAACAAGTAAACATCACAATGTGGCGGAGATAATACCCAACAAGTAAACATCACAATGTAACAGAGATAATATCCAACAAGTAAACATCACAATGTAACAGAGATAATACCCAACAAGTAAACATCACAATGTGGCGGAGATAATACCCAACAAGTAAACATCACAATGTAACAGAGATAATACCCAACAAGTAAACATCACAATGTAACAGAGATAATACCCAACAAGTAAACATCACAATGTGGCAGAGATAATACCCAACAAGTAAACATCACAATGTAACAGAGATAATACCCAACAAGTAAACATCACAATGTAACAGAGATAATACCCAACAAGTAAACATCACAATGTGGTGGAGATAATACCCAACAAGTAAACATTTATTTGTATATATGTGCCCTTTGTTCACCATGATGCTGTTGATTATTGTTACGTTGTCCGTTGGTGCTGTGTGTTTTGGGCTTTCGTGCCCTTGTGGATTGCGCAGATGATCACGGGGTCTCGTCCCGTGTGTTAATCATTGTGCGCGTGTGGTATTTATTCAAGGTACTCCACGCTCTTTTGTTTGGGTTACAACCCTGTGTTTTTGTTACGTGTTTGTTTGTTTATCATGTTTAAAAAACTATTACGCATTCCTGCGCCTGTCTCCTGAATCATTGTTACCAACGTGACACCGCTAGGCTACCTGCCAGTGTCATGAACACATATTTTTTTAAGCAGAAATTACTGTACAGGTATGGTGTCAATATTATGACACCAACTCCTTGTGACTCTAAGTTTGTCCTAATATGGATCCCTTGTATGTGGCGCGATACATTTTTGTCTTTGGTTACTTGACAACAAAGATAAACAACATGAGAGATATTTTGCTATTGATGTGAAATTGTGCAGGTAGAAAGGCATTTTCTGTTAATTAGATATTCTATATAATTGGAATAGTGTACAGCTAAATTGAACGCTGCTTTGAATCTGACAGCTTCTTGTCGTTGAAGCCTTCTAGTCTTTTTATGAATACATGAACAACTTAATATTCACCAATACTCACTAGTTAAAAGTGTTATGCCTCTTACTGAAGTGACTTTCTCTTGAAACATCATAGGTCTATTCTATAGGTCAACTCCTATCCGTCCTCTGTAGTTCTGTCCTTTTCTGGTTCCACTTCATTGTGGGACTGAAATATTCATTTACTTCCTGAATACGTTTAGTTAGTGTACTGCAAATTCCTACAATATGGACAGGAAAAATGACTATCCTGGCATTTAAAACAAAACAAAAATGCAAACGTTTCTTATCTCACATGCACAAAACGGGTAGAGTCATTAGGATACAGGTAGAGTTAAGAGGAGACAGGTAGAGTCATGAGAAGACAGGTAGAGTTATCAGGAAAAGGGTAGAGTTATCAGGAGACAGGTAGAGTCATGAGGAGACAGGTAGAGTCATGAGGAGACAGGTAGAGTTATAAGGAGACAGGTAGAGCCACGAGGAGACAGGTAGAGTCATGAGGAGACAGGTAGAGTTATCAGGAGACAGGTAGAGTTATGAGGAGACAGGTAGAGTTATAAGGAGACAGGTAGAGTCATGAGGAGACAGGTAGAGTTATAAGGAGACAGGTAGAGTTATGAGGAGACAGGTAGAGTCATGAGGAGACAGGTAGAGTCATGAGGAGACAGGTAGAGCCATGAGGAGACAGGTAGAGCCATGAGGAGACAGGTAGAGTCATGAGGAGACAGGTAGAGTCATGAGGAGACAGGTAGAGTTATAAGGAGACAGGTAGATCCATGAGGAGACAGGTAGAGTCATGGGGAGACAGGTAGAGTTATGAGGAGACAAGTAGAGTCATGAGGAGACAGGTAGAGTCATGATGAGACAGGTAGTTATGATGAGACAGGTAGAGTCATGGGGAGACAGGTAGAGTCATTAGGAGACAAGTAGAGTCATGAGGAGACAGGTAGAGTCATGATGAGACAGGTAGTTATGATGAGACAGGTAGAGCCATGAGGAGACAGGTAGAGATATAAGGAGACAGGTAGAGTCATGAGGAGACAGGTAGAGTCATGAGGAGACAGGTAGAGTCATGATGAGACAGGTAGAGTCATGAGGAGACAGGTAGAGTCATGAGGAGACAAGTAGAGTTATGAGGAGACAGGTAGTTATGATGAGACAGGTAGAGCCATGAGGAGACAGGTAGAGTTATGATGAGACAGGTAGAGTCATGAGGAGACAGGTAGAGTTATAAGGAGACAGGTAGAGTTATGAGGAGACAGGTAGAGTCATGAGGAGACAAGTAGAGTTATGAGGAGACAGGTAGAGTCATGAGGAGACAGGTAGAGTCATGAGGAGACAGGTAGAGTCATGAGGAGACAGGTAGAGTCATGAGGAGACAGGTAGAGTTATGAGGAGACAGGTAGAGTCATGATGAGACAGGTAGAGTCATGAGGAGACAAGTAGAGTTATGAGGAGATAGGTAGAGTCATGAGGAGACAAGTAGAGTCATGAGGAGACAGGTAGAGTTATGAAGAGACACATAGAGTCATAAGGAGACAGGTAGTCATGAGAAGACAGGTAGAGTTATGGGGAGACAGGTATAGTCATAAGGAGACAGGTAGTCATGAGAAGACAGGTTGTAACGGCTTTCTTCCAGGGGTGAAGGAGAGGACCAAAGTGCAGCGCGGCTAGTGTTCAACATGTTTAATTAAAGAACAAGTGAAACACTACAAACAACATACAAAATAACAAATGTGAAAAAACCGAGACAGACCTATCTGGTGCAGACAAACACATAATAACTCTGGTCAGGACGTTACAGTACCCCCCTCCTGAGGTGCGGACTCCGAACGCACCCCTACAACTCAAGAGGAGGGTCTGGGTGGGCATCTGTCCGCGGTGGCGGCTCCGGCGCAGGACGAGGACACCACTCCACCACTGTCTTTGTCCCCCTCCTTAGCGTCCTTTGAGTGGCGACCCTCGCCCACGACCTTGGCCTAAGAATCCTCCCCAAGGCCCCCACATGATTTAGGAGGTAGCTCAGGACAGAGAGGTAGCTCAGGACAGAGAGGTAGCTCAGGACAGAGAGGTAGCTCAGGACAGAGGGGCAGCTCTGGACTAATGGCAGCTCCGGACTGAGTGGCAGCTCCGGACTGAGTGGCAGCTCCGGACTGAGTGGCAGCTCCGGACTGAGTGGCAGCTCCGGACTGAGTGGCAGCTCATGACTGTAGGGCAGCTCATGACTGTAGGGCAGCTCATGACTGTCTGGCGGCTCATGACTGTCTGGCGGCTCATGACTGTCTGGCGGCTCTGGCAGCTCCTGACTGGCTGGTGGCTCTGGCTGCTCCTGACTGGCTGGCCGCTCTGGCAGCTCCTGACTGGCTGGCGGCTCTGGCAGCTCCTGACTGGCTGGCCGCTCTGGCAGCTCCTGACTGGCTGGCGGCCCTGGCAGCTCCTGACTGGCTGGCGGCTCTGGCAGCTCCTGACTGACAGGCGGCTCTAGCGGCTCCTGACTGACGGACGGCTCTAGCGGCTCCTGACTGACGGACGGCTCTAATGGCTCGGGACAGACGGGCGGCTCTGAAGGCTCGTGGCAGACGGATGGCTCAGATGGCGCTGGGCAGACGGATGGCTCAGATGGCGCTGGGCAGACGGATGGCTCAGATGGCGCTGGGCAGACGGATGGCTCAGACGGCGCTGGGCAGACGGATGGCTCAGACGGCGCTGGGCAGACGGATGGCTCAGATGGCGCTGGGCAGACGGATGGCTCAGACGGCGCTGGGCAGACGGATGGCTCAGACGGCGCTGGACAGACAGATGGCTCAGACGGCGCTGGGCAGACAGATGGCTCAGACGGCGCTGGGCAGACAGATGGCTCAGATGGCGCTGGGCAGACGAGCAGTGCAGGCAGCTCAGACGGCGCTGGGCAGACGAGCAGTGCAGGCGGCGTTAGGCAGGCAGGCAGTACAGACGGTGCTGGGCAGACGAGCAGTGCAGGCGGCGTTGGGCAGACGGCCGACTCTGACCTGCTGAGTCGCACAGTAGGCCTGGTGCGTGGTGCCGGAACTGGTGGTACCGGACTGGAGACACGCACCTTAAGGCTAGTGCGGGGAGCAGGAACAGGGCACACTGGTTTCTCAAAGCGTACTATAGGCCTGGTGCGTGGTGCCGGAACTGGTGGTACCGGACTGAGGGCACGCACCTCAGGGCGAGTGCGGGGAGAAGGAACAGTGCGTACAGGGCTCTGGAGACGCACAGGAGGCTTGATGCGTGGTGCCGGAACTGGAGGCACTGGGCTGGAGACACGCACCACAGGGAGAGTGCGTGGAGGAGGAACAGGGCTCTGGAGACGCACTGGAAGCCTGGTGCGTGGTGTCGGCACTGATGGTACTGGGCTGGGGCGGAAAGGTGGCACCGTATATACCGGACCGTGCAGGCGTACTGGCTCCCTTGAGCACTGAGCCTGCCCAACCTTACCTGGTTGAATGCTCCCCGTAGCCCGTCCAGTGCGGGGAGGTGGAATAACCCGCACTGGGCTGTGTTGGCGAACCGGGGACACCATTCGTAAGGCTGGTGCCATGTACACCGGCCCGAGGAGGCGTACTGGAGGCCAGATATGTTGAGCCGGCTTCATGGCACTTGGCTCAATGCTCATTCTAGCCCGCCCAGTGCGGGGAGGTGGAATAACCCGCACCGGGCTATGCACACGTACAGGAGACACCTTGCGCTCTTCCGCATAACACGGTGTCTGCCCGTACTCCCGCTCTCCACGGTAAGCATGGGAAGTGGGCGCAGGTTTCCTACCTGCCTTTGCCACACTACCCTTTAGCCCCCCCCCCCCCCAATATTTTTTGGGGATTTCTTCTCGGGTTTCCGTGCTAGCCGTGTACCTTCATAACGCCAGTTCCTCTCTCCGGTTGCCTCCAGCTGTTCCCATGGGAGGTGATCCTTTCCAACCTTAGCCCAGGGTCCTTTTCCGTTCATGATTTCCTCCCATGACCATTCCTCCTGGTACCGCTGCTGCTGTTGCTGCTGCCCGTTGCCACGCTGCTTGGTCCGGGTTTGGTGGGTGATTCTGTAACGGCTTTCTTCCAGGGGTGAAGGAGAGGACCAAAGTGCAGCGCGGCTACTGTTCAACATGTTTAATTAAAGAACAAGTGAAACACTACAAACAACATACAAAATAACAAATGTGAAAAAACTGAGACAGACCTATCTGGTGCAGACAAACACATAATAACTCTGGTCAGGACGTTACACAGGTAGAGTTATGGGGAGACAGGTAGAGTCATGAGGAGACAGGTAGAGTCATGAGAAGACAAGTAGAGTCATGAGGAGACAGGTAGAGTCATGAGGAGACAGGTAGAGTCATGATGAGACAGGTAGAGTTATGAGGAGACATGTAGAGTCATGAGGAGACAGGTAGAGTCATGAGGAGACAGGTATAGTTATGATGAGACAGGTAGAGTTATAAGGAGACAGGTAGAGTTATAAGGAGACAGGTAGAGTCATGAGGAGACAGGTAGAGTCATGAGGAGACAGGTAGAGTTATGAGGAGACAGGTAGAGTTATGAGGAGACAGGTAGAGTCATGAGGAGACAGGTAGAGTCATGAGGAGGCAGGTAGAGTCATGGGGAGACAGGTAGAGTCATGAGGAGGCAGGTAGAAGACAGAGTTATATGAGGTTCGGTAGGAGACAAGAGCTAAATTCCCCGCTCCTCTAATAATCATTGCTAAGTCCGAAACTCGAACATATAACCAGCAGCCAGACCAAAATGGCCACACTTGTCAGTCGTAGCCAACATCCACAAACTCGACGTAGATGCAGACATTCATTTTGCATTCATATAATGTTCAAATGTTTTATTTCAACCCACGAGTCAGGCCCCTTGCCGATGGTGTTTGCCCTAAACTGGTCTAGAAGCATGACCTCTCTCCTGAGTGTAGAGGGTAAAGATTATCTTCTTTCTGCTGAGTGTAGAGGGGAAAGACAACTTATCCTTTCTCCTTTCTTCTTTTCGCCTCTTTTTTGAGGCTAATTAGAATAAAAACAAGATTTACGGGTGGGCTCATCGCTGTCACTTCCTGTCGGGAGCCTCTCCTGATTTCCTGCTGGAGGGCGTCTTGCCTGTTAGTCACAGCTCCTCTGGAAGGGGGGTGTCTTCTGAGGGAAGTGTGTGTGTGTGTGTGTGTGTGTGTGTGTGTGTGTGTGTGTGTGTGTGTGTGTGTGTGTGTGTGTGTGTGTGTGTGTGTGTGTGTGTGTGTGTGTGTGTGTGTGTGTGTGTGTGTGTGTGTGTGTGTGTGTGTGTGTGTGTGGTAGGGAGCGATGACTCCACTACCACACACAGGGGTTCTAACACAGCCCCACCCCCTCTAACCACCCTCCTCAGACACCCTCCAGTGTGCAGACATCCTCCCGACCATCCGCTACACAAACAAACACACACACACACACAGTCTCCAACCGTCAGCGATGCACCATGCATCCGACCGCCTCATGACTCCATTACCACGCCCACGCCCCTATGCCAGCGGGTGGAACCCGCCTGGAGCAACAGGAGGAGAGCAGACCACCAGATGCCGGAGAGAGG
The DNA here is from genome assembly GCF_045679555.1 of Salvelinus alpinus. Taxonomy (NCBI): domain Eukaryota; kingdom Metazoa; phylum Chordata; class Actinopteri; order Salmoniformes; family Salmonidae; genus Salvelinus; species Salvelinus alpinus. Next base: position 7,935,379 of record NC_092115.1, on the reverse strand, counting down.
GAGGGGTTAATGTATTATGTCACTTCCTATTAGCTTCACCAGAGGTTCAGAGAACAAGAAGAAATACCATCATATCAAGTATTAAGAGGGAACATAGTAACAGTCACCATAGCCTTAATTTATCACGTATTAATAAAGAGGGAAAATGGTTAAAAATCACCATAGCCTTGATTTATCAAGTATTAACCTGTCTAGGATGAGAGTGGCGCTAGCGGCACTCCCCCCCCACCCCCACTGAAAAACCAGTGCCGCGAAATTCAAAAAAAATATTTTTTTTAAATATTTAACTTTCACACATTAAAGTCCAATACAGCTAATGAAAGACGCAGATCTTGTGAATCCAGTCAACATGTCCGATTTTTTAAATGTTTTACAGGGAAGACACAATATGTAAAGATGTACACATTAGCACCTAAAAACACATTAGCATAATCCACCATCTTTTATTTGTCCACCAACACCAGTAGCTATCACCAATTCGGCTAAACTAAGATATTTATAGCCCCTAACCAAGAAAAAAACTAATCAGATGACAGTCTGATAACATATTTATGGTATGGGATAGGTTTTGTTAGAAAAAAGTGCATATTTCAGGTAGATGGCATCGGTTACAATTGCACCCACCGTCACAAATGGAATAGACAAACTACTTAGAGCAACGTGTTTACCTACTTACTAATCATCAAACATTTCGTAAAAATACACAGCATACACGAATCGAAAGACACAGATCCTGTGAATACAGACAATATTTCAGATTTTCTAAGTGTCTTACAGCGAAAACACAATAAATCGTTATATTAGCATAGCACATAGCACATAGCAGCCCAGCATTGATTCTAGCCAAAGTGAGCGATAAAAGTAAACATCGCCAAAATATATTAATTTTTTCACTAACCTTCTCAGAATTCTTCAGATGACACTCCTGTAACATCATATTACACAATCCATATAGAGTTTGATCGAAAATGTTTATATTTAGCCACCAAAATCATGGTTAGACAATGTGGAATGTAGCTCAGCTGGTCAGAAAAAGTCTGTGCGCCACTTAGACAGTGATCTACTCTTATACATAAATACTCATAAACGTGACTAAAAAATATAGGGTGGACAGGGATTGATAGACAATTTAATTCTTAATACAATCGCGGAATTACATTTTTTAAATTATCCTTACTTTTCAATACAGCTTGCGCCAAGCGATGCTACGTCAAAAAACATGGCGTCCGAAGCCACTAAAATGTTTCGACAGAAACACGATTTATCATAATAAAAATGTCCTACCTTGAGCTGTTCTTCCATCAGTATCTTGGGCAAAGGATCCTTTCTTGGGAGAAATCATCTTTTGGTGGAAAGCTGTCCTCTTGCCATGTGGAAATGTCAACTGCGTTCGGGATGAACTGAAAAGCGTGCCCAACTTTTCACATCGTTGCAAAAATAAATGTCCCAAAATCGCACTAAACGGATATAAATTGCTATAAAACGCTTTAAATTAACTACCTTATGATGTTTTTAACTCCTATAACGAGTGAAAAGATGACCGGAGAAATATAACAGGCTAAACTAACGCTTGGAACAGGTGCGCGCCGGTGTCCTCTAGGCTCATGACGCAGCTCCCAAAGAATGACTAGCTTCAGGGTTTTTTCATTTGTAGGTCCTGTGAACGTGCAATCGACCCCGTTGGAATCGTCATCACGTAAAGGCATCCAGGGGAAGACGTAAGAAGTGTCCGTATAGTCATAGCAACGACAGTGCCCTTTTAACTGAGTTCAGAAGAGTGGCCAACATTTCTCAAATCTGACTCCATGTCAGGGAAATTGCTGTAGAATGGGCTCTGTTCCACTTAGAGACAAAATTTCAACTCCTATAGAAACTATAGACTGTTTTCTATCCAATAATAATAATAATATGCATATTGTACGATCAAGGATTTTGTGGGAAGCCGTTTCAAAAATTAGCCAAGTTAGCATAAATAGTCTAAACAGCGCCCCCATCCCCAACAGGTTTTAAGAGGGAACATAGTGACAGTCGCCATAGTCTTAATTTACCGAATTAACATACTCGAATCTGATTGGTACACATTCTGAATACGTTAGTGAAAGGCTCAAATCAGTCAAATACAACAATTTGATGGGATCAGACTTTGTGCACAGGAATGTCCAAGCTCAAATCCAAACTCATGTCCATTTGATAAACGAGGGCCTTTGTCTCACTCTCCATCACAAAACCCTAGTGTGGTTGTGGTTTCCATCCAGTTGGTTGAGCGAATGTCTCCCGATAAAAACAAGTTTCAGGTCGGTAGGCATACGGTCGACCCGAGGAAAACACTTCCTGTAAAAGATAGTGTGGTACAGATGTGGGATCTTAACTTGATCACTCTTTTTATTAGGAGGAGAATCATCTCGCTAAGTCAGGAAATTCAAATGAAAAAGACCAGTTCTCTTTCCATATGGGATCTGCTATCGGAAATAATATTCTCATTTGTCCGTTAAAAACGCTAGGCCTAGGTACTATTACTACAACATTAAAATGTATCTGAAACTCAGTCATACACATTAACAACCGTCGTTGTTCTGTATCTTAATAACACAAGACATGGTCTCCACTAGGCAAGTGTCAAGTCTATGCTAAGGTTACGAACAAACTGTCAACTTTTTTTTTTTCAATCATGGCCTGGGGTGGTCGAGGGGTTAGTGCATCGTGGCCATGTTCTGTTATAATCTCCACCCGGCACAGCCAGAAGAGTACTGGCCACCCCTCATAGCCTGGTTCCTCTCTAGAGACAGCAGGAGCGGTAGAGATACTCTTTATGATCGGCTATGAAAAGCCAACTGACATTTACTCCTGAGGTGCTGACTTGCTGCACCCTCGACAACTACTATGATTATTAGTATTTGACCATGCTGGTCATTTATGAACATTTGAACATCTTGCCCATGTTCTGTTATAATCTCCACCCGGCACAGCCAGAGGAGGACTGGCCACCCCTCATAGCCTGGTTCCTCTCTAGGTTTCTTCCTAGGTTTTGGCCTTTCTAGGGAGTTTTTCCTAGCCACTGTGCTTCTACACCTGCATTGCTTGCTGTTTGGGGTTTTAGGCTGGGTTTCTGTACAGCACTTTGAGATATCAGCTGATGTACGAAGGGCTATATAAATAAATTTGATTTGATTTTCTTTATTTGATTTTTGATTAGTAACCAATAGCTACCCAGACTAACTATTTAGCAGTCTTATGGCTTGGAAGTAGAACAGGGTCCTGTCTGTACCTGACTTGATGCATCGGTACTGCTTGCCGTGCGGTAGCAGAGAGAACAGTCTATGATTTGAGTGGCTGGAGTCTTTGACAATTTTTGGGGCCTTCACTGACACCGGCTGGTATAGAGGTCCTGGATGGCAGGGAACTCGGCCCCAGTAATTATTATGATTCAATGTCAACTTCAGTGTATTGGCAATACCCACTGAAAATCTCCCAAGTCTAAACTGCTCCTGTGTTTGTGTGTGCAGAGGAGATCGGTGATCTGACTGAGCAGATCGGAGAGACTGGCAAGAGCATCCATGAGCTGGAGAAGGCCAAGAAGACCGTGGAGACAGAGAAGTCTGAGATCCAGACCGCTCTGGAGGAGGCTGAGGTACAAACTACAGCTGTTCGATGGGATAAGCAGTGTTCATTTGATCATTTGGATCCCCATGAGCTTTTGATTTGATTTGAGTGCTGCTGCCTTCAGCACGCACACACACCGAGGTTACAAAACATTAGGAACACCTTCCTAATATTGAGTTGTACCTATTTTTACCATCAGAACAACCTCAATTTGTTGGGGCACGGACTCTACAAGTTTTGGGGGGCTCCCGAGTGGCGCAGAAGCCTAAGGCACTGCATCTCAGTGCTAGAGGCGTCACTACAGACCATGGTTCGATTCCAGGCTGTATCACAACTGGCTGTGATTGGAAGTCCCATAGGGCAGCGCACAATTGTTCCTGTGTTACCCGGGTTAGGGTTTGGCCGGGGTAGGCTGTCATTGTAAATAAGAATTTGTTGTTAACTGACTTGCCTACTTTAAAAAATATATATAAGGTGTCGAAAGCGTTCCACAGGGATCCCGGCCCTTGTGGACTCTAATGCTTACCACAGTTGTGTCAAGTTGGCTGGATGTCCTTTGGGTGGTGGACCATTCTTGATACACACGGGAAACTATTGAGCTTGAAAAACCCAGCAGCGTTGCAGTTCTTGACACACTCAAACCGGAGCGTCTGGAAACTACTACCATACCCTGTTCCAAAGGCACTTAAATATTCTGTCTTGCCCTTTCACCCTCTGAATGGTACATACACAATCCATGTCTCAATTGTCTCAAGGGTTAAAAATCATTCTTTAAGCTGTCTCCTCCCCTTCATCAACACTGATTGAAGTGGATTTAACAAGTGACATCAATAAGGAATCATACTGTAGCTTTCACCTGGATTCACCTGGTCGGTCTACGTACTCAGTGTATGTCATTAATGCACAGATTGAATGTAAACGCAGTGGTGTTATGTATAAGTTTGGGTGAGCGCATATGTTCGTGTGCATCCCTGTGCCAAACCAGCTCCTCGGAGGCTCAATCCCCTGAGCTCTTTTCACATCTGCAGCCGATGACCTGAGTTAATGTCTCATTCAGGCAAATAAAGAGGAGGAGGAGGAGGAGGAGGAGGAGGAGGAGGAGGAATGGGGAGCATGTAATAAAGAATGTGTTGCCTTTGAGTCATTTACGAGTGTCGCAGGCATCTTCTGAAAAAGATTTTGTGTGTGTTGTGTGTGTGTGTGTGTGTGTGTGTGTGTGGTGTGGTGTGGTGTGGTGTGGTGTGGTGTGGTGTGGTGTGGTGTGGTGTGGTGTGTGTGTGTGTGTGTGTGTGTGTGTGTGTGTGTGTGTGTGTGTGTGTGTGTGTGTGTGTGTGTATGTGTTGTGTGTGTGTGTGTTGTGTGTGTGTGTTGTGTGTGTGTGTTGTGTGTTCATGTGTGCCTTGCAGATAATAGATTTTTCTCCCTAATGGAATTAAGACTCGCTCCAACAGGAGAAGGGTCCTCGGGGAGGCGTTGTCAAGTTGTAGGCATCAGCATGCATTAGAAGGGACGTGAAACACACACGCGCGCACACACACACACAGAGACACACACACACAATCGTCTGAGGAGGGACAGCCACCTCACTGCCTGACGGTGTACCAAATAACACCCTGTTCCCTATAATGCCTACATAGTGCTCTACCCTGGTCAATACAGGGCCCTGTTCAATATAGGGCCCTGGTCAATACAGGGCCCTGGTCAATATAGGGCCCTGGTCAATACAGGGCCCTGGTCAATGCAGGGCCCTGGTCAATGCAGGGCCCTGGTCAATACAGGGCCCTGTTCAATATAGGGCCCTGGTCAATACAGGGCCCTGGTCAATGCAGGGCCCTGGTCAATGCAGGGCCCTGGTCAATACAGGGCCCTGGTCAATATAGGGCCCTGGTTAATACAGGGCCCTGGTCAATATAGGGCCCTGGTCAAAAGTAGTGAACTATGTATGGAATAGGGTGCCATTTGGGATTTAGCTCCACCCCTGTCTGTCTGTGAGGGATTTAGCCCCGCCCCGGTCTGCCTGTGAGGGATTTAGCCCTGCCCCTGTCTGCCTGTGAGGGATTTAGCCCCACCCCTGTTTGCTTGAGAGGGGATTAGACAACCATTGCCAGGGAAACATCATGCTGGAAACATCTTATGGAAGAGAGGGGCGCTTCGGAGGGCAATCAGAAGTCTTTAAATGCTTAATTAGTTCTTATTGTTCTTTGTCTTGAAAGTTTGTTTTTTGAAAGTTGTTTCATGGTGAAAGGTAGAGCGTTTCCCCTTCCTCCCTCCCCCTCTCTCCCTCCATTCCCCTCCCTCCCCCCCTCCCCCCTCCATTCCCATCTCTTCCCCTCCATTCTCCTCTCTTCCCTCTCTTCTCATCCCTTCCCCTCTCTCCCCTCCATTCCCCTCTCTTCTCCTCCCTTCCCCTCTCTCCCCTCCATTCCCCTCTTTCCCCCTCCATTCCCCTCTCTTCCCTCTCTTCCCCTCTCTTCCCTCTCTTCCCCTCTCTCCCCTCCATTCCCCTCTCTACCCCTCCTTTCCCATCATCCTCTTTTCATGCTCTCCTTGTTAGTGTGTGATATTTCATTGCTCTTTAAACACCCGCTGTGACCTGAAATGCTGTCTTCCCTTCTTCTTTCAAGTCTTTTTTCCCTCTCTTCATCGCACCACCACAGCGGCATCAGGGAAATTGGCATGGTTATGCCACGTCAATGGCAGCTACGCCCCGAATATGAACGTGTGACAATCCATGCCTTTAAGGGACAGATAAAGGGTTTCATTATTTATCTCCTTCACTCAGCTCCTCGTTGTACAGAATACTGAATCCCTTCTTTTTCAACTATAGTCTGTCTCTTATTTATCACTCCTCTCGGTAACAGTTCATTATAAGGGGTCCTTATTACATATGTAATCACACTGTAACAAGTATTGTAGTTAATTGTAATAACTCACAGTTACACTGTAGTAACAACATGTAACTGGTGGTAATTGCAGTCTGTAATGACAGAGGTGTAACAATGAATGCTTGTTACCATATTGGTTAGTGATATCCGGGATCCTAAACCTTACTGTTAACCATAACTCTTACCTAAATCTACCCTTACCGTTTTAAACTTCAATGGGGTAGGGACGTCCCAAGGATCCCGGATAGCACAGACCACACCATATTTCAGCCCGCTCAAACCACGTTTGCTAGCTAACTGTAGCTAACTAGCAAATGTTAGCTGGCGTTTTTGTTTGGTCTACCAACTAGGCTTGCTAGCTAGATAGTTACCATCTACAGAATAGACTTTCCATGCAATCTGTGGATTTTTTTTGGGATTAGCTAGCACGCTAGGTAGCTAACTAGTTTTGCAACCTTGACTAGCTAGCTAGCTAGCTACCTAAGGTTGGCAATTATTCTATGGTCGCTTGTAAAGCACAATTTCTCCCCTTTCCAACAAAATCAATTACATGACCTAAACACTGCCCGTTTCTGCATAATTCAAGCAGGCAATGAGCCCGACGGGTCTTTTTAAAAATGGCGTGTGGGGAAGCGAAACTAATGCGTGATAGTGAGAAGGACAGATGTCGTGTGGGAAAATTGCTTTTTTCACTCGATCTGTCCAACTTATCACCTTATCGCCTCTAAAATGTAAATAAAACACTATAAAGAGTTTATATAATGTGTCATTTCATACCTATTTGAAGGTTTGTGTCGAATTTGAATCAGGTTTTTAGGGCGGTGCTAAAGTGATCTTAGAAGTAAACAGCGGCTTTGAGAATGATGATCGCATGCAATGAAGACGAAAAAAATTACTACTAGGTATCCCCCCTTACCCCCGTCACTGTCCATTTCTTGTTTTTAAACGATGAGAGAAGTGCTACACCTGGTGGAGAGAGATTGTAAGACAGAAATAGTTACTTTATGCGTGCTGTATGTTACGACATGACACGTCAAGATGTAACGGAGGGTCAGTTTTTTCAACTTTTCTCCAATACTATAGAGCCATTACCATGTCGATCAACGCTTGAATAGAAACCTAGTTCACACCCCCGATTTTGAAGTCAACACAGTCGCTACAGTCCCATTAGTTTTCTTTGTAGCCTCGTTTGAATGTCGCGGTTGCGCACATTTGTACGGAATGGGGTGAGTTTACGTTAGCTAACTTATTAGTGTTAGCAAGCACCATAATTGCTAGCGGGATAACAAAACAGCTAGCTAGGTAGCTAGCTAGGCCTATCTATATCCCTAAACTACAGAAATCATGATGATGATAACTAGAGGTGATCTATGCTAAATTGTCTTGTATTCTTCTTCTCTACCACAGATTCCTACAAGGTCTCAGACTCCACGATGGGAAAATGCTTACAAGAACGAAATAGATGAAGACAGAGACAGTTGTCGATTATTTCCATTTTGTAATGTTAAAAAGGGGGGGGGGGGGGGGAAGACAATCCCGTTGTTCTAAATTAGCTATCTAGGCCAGTGTTTCCCAAATCCAGTCCTCCAGCACCCCTTACAGTACACATTTGTATTGAAGCCCCGGACAAACAGACCTGATTCAACTTGTCAACTAATCATCAAGCCCTCTATGAGTTGAGTCAGGGCGTGTTTTGTCCGGGGCTACAACAAACACGTGTACTGTCGGGGGTTCTCCAGGACTGGAGTTGAGATACAATGATCCAGGCTACAGACGTACGTTATTGATGTACGGCTTATATCCTTATTTAATATAATGAATCAATTTATTAATAATAAAAATCGTTATTATTTTGTAAAGAAATGTTTACATGCTGCAATATAGTTGACTAAAGTAGAAGCTCATATTTTGTTTTGTAGGTATTTTCACTTGGTAATGAGTAATAAATATACAAGTGTGTTATCTTCCCACACGGATGGGTCTTCCCGGAAGCCTTAATATAAGGGTCAGGTTGTCAGAATGGGTAATGTACTGTATAACTGCACATTCATTTCCAGTAAGTACCCCTCAAGATACACTTGATTTTATTAACTAATTAAATCCTGTGTAACACCTAGCAATTTACATTGTACTTAGGCAGATATTACATGTAGTTGTGGGTCTATCCTCTCACTTGGATGGCAAGGAAGTTCAGGTTGTCACAATGGGTTATTCACATGTTGTTGTTAAAGAAAAAAAATATATATATAATCTGGGTAGACCCAGTCAGTGAGGTTGACCTACGTCTGATCTGTTTTTGTAAACTCTACCAAGTTAACCCAGATCGTACACTTTTTTTGGGGGTGGCTAGAGTGCTAGCAACAACATTGAGTCGAGATTTTGAAGAATGTGCATTCACGGGTAGGTAATTAGGGCCTACTGATCCTCAACAATGTGTACTCTTGGACACCCAGCACATCTGTCCACAAGATACTACAACTTTATCACAGTTATTACTGAATCGGATACGACATCTGAGAAGAAACTAAACACTAAATTGGTGAATTTAGTGGAAACTTACCCATTCGTAACAAGCATGGTAACACGCATTTGCTTTTACACCAGACTGCAATCACCACCAGTTAAATGTTGTTATACAGTGTAACTATGAGTTATTACAATTAACTATAATACTTGTTACAGTGTGATTACATATGTAATAAGGACCCCTTATAATGAACTGTTACCCTCCTCTCTTATTCCTCCATCTTTTTGTTCTCTTTCTCTGCCGCTCCTCACTGCCGTTACGGCGCCGGTGCGCGGCAGGTTTATTTTCAGATGATAATGTATGCATTTGACAAATTTCCGCCTCCATTTGAAGCATGCTGGGGTTACCCACACAGAGATGCGGGCGAGGAGGATTTGGAAGTGAGCTCTCTTCTCTTCTCACCAGCCTTTGTGTGCTGTGGTTGTTATAGCCATGAATAATGGAACAGGGATTAGGAATTCATAGTGCTCCTGTTTTCACCTTCTGCCAAAGCAGAGCACCAAGCGAATGCCAAGTCACCTTCCAATATACCTGTGTAGGCCTATTTTGGAAAAATCTCATATCAGGTGTCCTGCTTTCTTCGGTTTCGCCACGGTGCCGAAGGGGTGGATGCTTAGCTGAGGGAGCGAAAATGAGAAGGATGATCAGTGTGAGGTGTTAATTAATGACAGTGGTAAAAGGGGAGAAAGACAAAACAATGGGACTACTTCCAGGCCTGTGGTGATGTGTTTCAACTGCAGATGTTAGGGTTACGATAGGCTACACTGCATTTCTGCTAGCCTGTTTAGGTGGAGTTGAAGCTTAACAAGGTAAACATGGAATTTGTTCTCAAACTTGTAGTTTACTCCCTCTCAGTGTATTGACAGGTGGTCACAATGATAGGATATATTCCACAACATGAGTACCCATTTTAACTAGCTTCAGCTTCCTCAGACAACAAAGATACAATGTGTTATAAATTCCTCCGTGTTGTAAACAAAGAGATAGATTTCAGTCTGGCGACTTTTAAATAAATAAATTATATGGAAAAGTATTTTCACTTTGACAAAATTGCCTCGGTCGTCGAGTTTTCTCTCTCTCTCTCCAATTGAGATATTCCTGGTGAAAAAAAAAAAAGAATGTCCGCCAGGCATCGACACAGGATTTCCAACAAAACTGCTGATCGGAAGTAGAAAATAGGGCTACTCCCTGTAGCAAGCACGCTGCGCCTGGAAAAGAATTGTTTTTTTTACATAAAAGAGGGAAAAAGGTAGAGGATATTTACATAAAATATGCTTTGAATAAGACTCAAGCAGTGCCTTCTCTGAGGAATCGCCATGTTTTACTTTCGACTACATTTTCAGATCGAGCAATAACTTAGGGGAAAAGGAATTGTTCCTGCCTTAATGTGTGTGTTTTGTTACATAGACGCATGTGCACACACACACACACACACACACAAACACAGCTCCACACCTCACTCTCTCTCTTAGTATCATGTGTTTAGAAACCCAGTAGTTGTAAAACACTAAAGCCAATACTAATAGTTGTAAATCACTAAAGCCATTACTAATAGTTGTAAATCACTAAAGCCAGTACTAATAGTTGTATAGTACTAAAGCCAGTATTAGTAGATGTATAGTTCTTAAGCTAGTACTACGAGTTGTATAGTAATAATGCCAGTACTAGAAGTTCTGTAGTACTATAGCCAGGACTAATAGTTGTATAGTACTAAAGCCAATACTAGTAGTTGTAAAACACTAAAGCCAGCACTAATAGTTGTATAGTACTAAAGCCAATACTAATAGTTGTAAAACACTGAAGACAGTACTAATAGTTGTATAGTACCAAAGCCAGTACTAATAGTTGTAAAACACTGAAGAAAGTACTAGTACTTGTTAAAACGCTGAAGCCAGTGTAACGGATGTGAAATGGCTAGCTAGTTAGCGGTGGTCCGCGCTAATGGCCTTTCAGTCGGTGACGTCACTCGCTCTGATACCTTGAAGTAGTGGTTCCCCTTGCTCTGCAAGGGCCGTGGCTTTTGTGGAGCGATGGGTAACGATGCTTCGTGGTTGACTGTTGTTGATGTGTGCAGAGGTTCCCTGGTTCGCGCCCGGGTATGGGCAAGGGGACGGACGTAAAGTTAAACTGTTACACCAGTACTAATAGTTGCAAAACACTGAAGAAAGTACCAGTAGTTGTAAAACACTAAAACCAGTACTAATAGTTGCAAAACACTGAAGAAGGTACTAGTAGTTGTAAAACACTAAAACCAGTACTAATAGTTCAATAGTACTAAAGCAAGTACTAGTAGGTGTATAGTACTAAAGCCAGTACTAGTAGTTGTATAGTACTAAAGACAGTACTAGTAGTTGTATAGTACTAAAGCCAGTAGTTGTTAAAACACTAAAGCCAGTACTAGTAGTTGTTAAAACAAGTAATCCGGTACTAATAGTTGTATAGTACAAAAGCCAGTACCAGTAGTTGTAAAACACTAAAGCCAGTACTAGCAGTTGTATAGTACCAACGGCAGTACTAGTAGTTGTATAGTACTAAAGCCAGTACTAGTAGTTGCTAAAACACTAACGCCTGTACTAATAGTTCTATAGTACTAAAACATGTTCTAGTAGTTTTATAGTACTGAAACCAGTTCTAATAGTTGTAAAACAATAACACCAGTACTAGTAGTTGTTAAAACACTAAAGCCATTGCTATTAGTTGTAAAACACTGAAGCCAGTACTAATAGTTGTAAAACACTCTAGCCAGTACTAGTAGTTGTAGACACTAAAGCCAGTACTAGTAGTTGTAAAACACGAAAACCAGTACTAATAGTTGTATAGTACTAAAGCCAGTGCTAGTAGTTGTAAAACACTGAAGCCAGTACTAATAGTTGTAAAACACTAAAGCCAGTACTAATAGTTGTAAAACACTAAAGCCATTACTAATAGTTGTAGAGCACGAAAGCCATTACTAGTAGGTGTAAAACACTGAAGTCATTATGAGTAGTTGTTAAAATACTAAAGCCACTACTAGTAGTTGTAACACACTAAATCCAGTTCTAGAAGCTGTAAAACACTAAAGCCAGTACTATTAGCTTATAGTGTTAAAGCCAGTACTAACCGTTGTGTAGTACTAAAGCCAGTACTACTAGATACACTGCTCAAAAAAATAAAGGGAACACTTAAACAACACAATGTAACTCCAAGTCAATCACACTTCTGTGAAATCAAACTGTCCACTTAGGAAGCAACACTGATTGACAATAAATTTCACATGCTGTTGTGCAAATGGAATAGACAACAGGTGGAAATTATAGGCAATTAGCAAGACACCCCCAATAAAGGAGTGGTTCTGCAGGTGGTGACCACAGACCAATTCTCAGTTCCTATGCTTCCTGGCTGATGTTTTGGTCACTTTTGAATGCTGGCGGTGCTTTCACTCTAGTGGTAGCATGAGACGGAGTCTACAACCCACACAAGTGGCTCAGGTAGTGCAGCTCATCCAGGATGGCACATCAATGCGAGCTGTGGCAAGAAGGTTTGCAGTGTCTGTCAGCGTAGTGTCCAGAGCATGGAGGCGCTACCAGGAGACAGGCCAGTACATCAGGAGACGTGGAGGAGGCCATAGGAGGGCAACAACCCAGCAGCAGGACCGCTACCTCCACCTTTGTGCAAGGAGGAGCACTGCCAGAGCCCTGCAAAATGACCTCCAGCAGGCCACAAATGTGCATGTGTCTGCTCAAACAGTCAGAAACAGACTCCATGAGGGTGGTATGAGGGCCCGACGTCCACAGGTGGGGGTTGTGCTTACAGCCCAACACCGTGCAGGATGTTTGGCATTTGCCAGAGAACACCAAGATTGGCAAATTCGCCACTGGCGCCCTGTGCTCTTCACAGATGAAAGCAGGTTCACACGCACATGTGACAGACGTGACAGAGTCTGGAGACGCCGTGGAGAACGTTCTGCTGCCTGCAACATCCTCCAGCATGACCGGTTTGGTGGTGGGTCAGTCATGGTGTGGGGTGGCATTTCTTTGGGGGGCCGCACAGCCCTCCATGTGCTCGCCAGAGGTAGCCTGACTGCCATTAGGTACCGAGATGAGATCCTCAGACCCCTTGTGAGACCATATGCTGGTGCGGTTGGCCCTGGGTTCCTCCTAATGCAAGACAATGCTAGACCTCATGTGGCTGGAGTGTGTCAGCATTTCCTGCAAGAGGAAGGCATTGATGCTATGGACTGGCCCGCCCGTTCCCCAGACCTGAATCCAATTGAGCACATCTGGGACATCATGTCTCGCTCCATCCACCAACGCCACGTTGCACCACAGACTGTCCAGGAGTTGGCGGATGCTTTAGTCCAGGTCTGGGAGGAGATCCCTCAGGAGACCATCCGCCACCTCATCAGGAGCATGCCCAGGCGTTGTAGGGAGGTCATACAGGCACGTGGAGGCCACACACACTACTGAGCCTCATTTTGACTTGTTTTAAGGACATTACATCAAAGTTGGATCAGCCTGTAGTGTGGTTTTCCACTTTAATTTTGAGTGTGACTCCAAATCCAGACCTCCATGGGTTGATACATTTGATTTCCGTTGATAATTTTTGTGTGATTTTGTTGTCAGCACATTCAACTATGTAAAGAAAAAAGTATTTAAAAAGAATATTTCATTCATTGAGATCTAGGATGTGTTATTTTAGTGTTCCCTTTATTTTTTTGAGCAGTGTATATAGTACTAAAGCCACTACTAGTAGTTGTATAGTACTAAATCCAGTTCTAGAAGCTGTAAAACACTAAAGCCAGTACTATTAGCTTATTGTATTAAAGCCAGTACTAATCGTTGTATAGTTCTAAAGACAGTACTATTAGATATATAGTACTAAAGCCACTACTAGTAGTTGTAAAACACTAAATCCACTTCTAGAAGCTGTAAAACACTAAAGCCAGTACTATTAGCTTATTGTATTAAAGCCAGTACTAGTAGTTGTATAGTACTAAAGCCAGTACTAGTAGTTGTATAGTACTAAAGCCAGTACTAGTAGTTGTATAGTACTAAAGCCACTACTAGTAGTTGTATAGTACTAAAGCCACTACTAGTAGTTGTATAGTACTAAAGCCACTACTAGTAGTTGTATAGTACTAAAGCCACTACTAGTAGTTGTATAGTAATAAAGCCAGTACTAGTAGTTGTATAGTACTAAAGCCACTACTACTAGTTGTATAGTACTAAAGCCACTACTAGTAGTTGTATAGTAATAAAGCCACTACTAGTAGTTGTATAGTACTAAAGCCACTACTACTAGTTGTATAGTACTAAAGCCACTACTAGTAGTTGTATAGTACTAAAGCCACTACTAGTAGTTGTATAGTACTAAAGCCACTACTACTAGTTGTATAGTACTAAAGCCACTACTAGTAGTTGTATAGTACTAAAGCCACTACTACTAGTTGTATAGTACTAAAGCCACTACTACTAGTTGTATAGTACTAAAGCCACTACTAGTAGTTGTATAGTACTAAAGCCACTACTACTAGTTGTATAGTACTAAAGCCACTACTACTAGTTGTATAGTACTAAAGCCACTACTAGTAGTTGTATAGTAATAAAGCCACTACTAGTAGTTGTATAGTACTAAAGCCACTACTACTAGTTGTATAATACTAAAGCCACTACTAGTAGTTGTATAGTACTAAAGCCACTACTAGTAGTTGTATAGTACTAAAGCCACTACTAGTAGTTGTATAATACTAAAGCCACTACTAGTAGTTGTATAGTACTAAAGCCACTACTAGTAGTTGTATAGTACTAAAGCCAGCACTGGTAGTTGTAAAACACTTAAGCCAATTCTTAGAGGAATTCCAGAGCTCCATGAAACAGAGTGGAACTCTAGAGGAGTCTAGCTGCTAGAGAGAGAGAGAGAGAGAGAGAGAGAGAGAGAGAGAGAGAGAGAGAGAGAGAGAGAGAGAGACAAAGAGAGAGAGACAAAGAGAGAGAGACAAAGAGAGAGAGAGAGAGACAGAGAGAGAGACAGAGAGACAGAGAGAGAGAGAGAGAGAGAGAGAGAGAGAGAGAGAGAGAGAGAGAGAGAGAGAGAGAGAGAGAGAGAGAGAGAGAGAGAGAGAGAGAGTGCCTCGAAAACACTCACGACAGCTTATTGAAACTGTGTTGGCACAGGTTCAGAGTCCAAGTCAGAGCGGCCTTAAATCTCAATGATGCTAGGTCACCCAGGGTGAAATAACTCCAGAGAGAGAGAGAGAGAGAGAGAAGTAGTGAGGGATAGAGAGAGAAATAGTGAGGGATAGAGAGCGAAAGAGGGGAGTAGAAAGAGGGAGGGATAGAGAGAGAAAGAGTGAGGGATAGAGAGAGAAACAGTGAGAGCCCCACTGAGTCAGCAGAGAGCAGGAGGAGAGAGGAAGGAAGGAGAGGGGGTGCAGGAGCAGAGGAGAAGGAGGAGCAAGAGGAGGAGGAGGAGCAGGAAGAGGAGGAGGAGCGGGAGAAAGAGGAGGAGGAGCAGGAAGTGGAGGGGAAGGAGTAGCAGGAAGAGAAGGGGGAGATGGGAGCAGGAGCAGGAGCGAGAGGAGGAACGGGTAGAGAAACAGGAGCAGGAGGCGGAGGTGGAGCGGGAACAAGAGGAGGAGCAGGAGGAAGAGGAGGAGGAGGAGCAGGAAGAGAAGGGGGAGATGGGAGCAGGAGCGAGAGGAGAAGCGGGTGCAGAAACAGGAGCAGGAGGCGGAGGTGGAGCGGGAGGAGCAGGAGGAGAAGGAGGAGGAGAAGGAGGAGCAGGAGAAGCAGGAGCAGCAGAAAAACATATTTATTGAATTAATACTATACTCAGTAGCTTATACACACAGGGAGGGTAGGCAGATTTATTTATATTATTTCGGTACAATTATTATTTGGAAAAGAACGTTGGGGGGAACGTTTTAGATCCAGAATTGAAGCAATTGCATCTCGTTGCAACTAAACTCAGCAAAAAAAGAAACGTCCCTTTTTCAGGACCCTGTCTTTCAAAGGTCATTCGTAAAAATCCAAAATAACTTCACAGATCTTCATTGTAAAGGGTTTAAACACTGTTTCCCATGCTTGTCCGATGAACCATGAACAATTAATGAACATGCACCTGTGGAACGGTCGTTAAGACACTAACAGCTTACAGACGGTGGGCAATTAAGGTCACAGTTATGAAAACTTAGGACACTAAAGAGGCCTTTCTACTGACTCTGAAAAACACCAAAAGAAAGATGCCCAGGGTCCCTGCTCATCTGCGTGAACGTGCCTTAGGCATACTGCAAGGAGGCATGAGGACTGCAGATGTGGCCAGGGCAATAAATTGCAATGTCTGTACTGTGAGACGCCTAAGACAGCGCTACAGGGAGACAGGACGGACAGCTGATCATCCTCGCAGTGGCAGACCACGTGTAACAACACCTACACAGGATCGGTACATCTGAACATCACACCTGCAGGACAGGTACAGGATGGCAACAACAACTGCCCGAGTTACACCAGGAACGCACAATCTCTCCATCAGTGCTCAGACTGTCCGCAATAGGCTGAGAGAGGCTGGACTGAGGGCTTGTAGGCCTGTTGTAAGGCAGGTCCTCACCAGATATCACCGGCAACAACGTCGCCTATGGGCACAAACCCACCGTCGCTGGACAAGACAGGACTGGCAAAAAGTGCTCTTCACTGATGAGTTGCGGTTTTGTCTCACCAGGGGTGATGGTCAGATTCGCTTCCGTGCTTCTACACCTGCATTACTAGCTGTTTGGGGTTTTAGGCTGGGTTTCTGTACAGCACTTCGAGATATTAGCTGATGTACGAAGGGCTATATAAAATAAAATTGATTGATTGATTGATTCGCGTTTATCGTTGAAAGAATGAGTGTTACACCGAGGCCTGTACTCTGGAGCGGGATCGATTTGGAGGTGGAGGATCCGTCATGGTCTGGGGCGGTGTGTCACAGCATCATCGGACTGAGCTTGTTGTCATTGCAGGCAATCTCAACGCTGTGCGTTACAGGGAAGACATCCTCCTCCCTCATGTGGTACCCTTCCTGCAGGCTCATCCTGACATGATCCTCCAGCATGACAATGCCACCAGCCGTACTGCTCGTTCTGTGCGTTTTTTTCTCTCCCTTTATTTAACTAGGTAAGTCAGTTAAGAACAAATTCTTATTTTCAATGACGGCCTAGGAACGGTGGGTTAACTGTCTTGTTCAGGGGCAGAACGACAGATTTGTACCTTGTCAGCTCGGGGATTTCAACTTGCAACCTTTCGGTTACTAGCCCAACACTCTAACCACTAGGCTACTCTGCCGCCCGTCAGTGTTCTGCCATGGCCAGCAAAGAGCCCCGGATCTCAATCCCATTGAGCACGTCTGGGACCTGTTGGATCGGAGGGTGAGGGCTAGGGCAATTCCTTCCCGGAATGTCCGGGAACTTGCAGGTTCCTTGGTGGAAGAGTGGGGTAGTATCTCACAGCAAGAACTGGCAAATATGGTGGCCTCACAGTACTTAATGCAGCTGGAGGCCACATCAGATACTGACTGTAACTTTGATTTTGACCCCCCCCCCCCCCCCCCCCCATTTTGTTCAGTCACATGTCTGTGGAACTTGTTCAGTTTATGTCTCAGTTGTTGAATCTTGTTATGTTCATATACATTTTTTTAAATGTTAAGTGTGCTGAAAATAAACGCAGTTGACAGTGAGAGGACATTTCTTTTTTTTTGCTGAGTTCATCTCTCACAGTCTCCAAGAGACCAGGGCCCAGATTCACAAAACAGCTTCTTATGCAAAAACTTCAGTTCAGAAGAACGAAGAAGAAAGAGAAGTTCGTAACTGCAATTCCTCAACAGTATCTTCATTTTCTTACAAACTTCTCAAATATCTTCTTACAAATCTTCTTAAGATGTTTGTTGCTAGGAAACTGTTTTTGCTAGCTATCTAGCTAGCAATGGAAATCATGTTAGCATATTTCATACTTTATATTTCGTACTGTTCTAAAACATGTTCTTGGGTTTAAAATAATCAATACTGAAACATTCAGATGAAGTTTGTGAATGAACTAAACAGCAAAGATGCGTCCCTGGTAGAATGGGGGAAGGAGAAAAGTAGTTGAGTGTCATCCGCATAGCATTGATAGGAGAGACCATGTGAGGATATGACGGAGCAAAGTGACTTGGTGTATAGAGAGAAGAGGAGAGGGCCTAGAACTAAGCCCTGGGGGACACCAGAAGTGAGAATACATGGTGCAGACACAGATCCTCTCCACGTCACCTGGTAGGAGCCAGGTAGGATGCAATCCAACAGTGTGGAGAGCCTGAGATGTCCAGCCCTGAGAGGGTGAAGAGGAGGATCTGATGGTTCACGTTGTCGGAAGGCAGTGGATAGATCTAGGAGGATGAGAACAGAGGAGAGAGAGTCAGCTTTGGCAGTGCAGTAAGCCTCCATTGCACAGAGAAGAGCAGTCTCGGTTGAGTGACCCGTCTTGAAGCCTGACTGGTTAGGGTTAAGAAGATCGTTCTGAGACAGTGCTCAGATCAATGCTCAATTGTTTTGGAAAGAAAAGAACGAAAGGGATACAGGTCTATAGTTTTTGAAGTCAGATGTGTTGAGTGTTGGTTTCTTGAGGAAGGGGAGAGACTCGGGCCATTTTTGAAGTCAGAGGGGACGCAGCCAGTGGTCAGGGATGAGTTGATGAGGGAAGTGAGGAATGGGAGAATGTCTCCAGAGATGGTCTGAAGAAGGGAGGAGGGGATGGGGTCGAGCGGGCAGGTTGCCGGGCGGCCAGACCTCAATAGTCGTAGGATGTCATCTGGAGAGAAAGAGGAGGAAGAGGTCAAGGCGTAGGTTAGTTCTGTGTGAGTGGGACCAGTGGACTCAATAGGCTGAGTGAATGAGGAGTGGATGTCGTCAACCTTCTTTTCAAAGTGGTTGACAAAGTCCGCAGAGAGGGAGGAGGGAGGGAGGGGGAATGGTGGAGGATTAAGGAGAGAGAAGGTGGGAAAGACTTTCTTAGGATTTAGAAGAAGAAGTTTGACATTTAGAGTGATAAAAAGTGGCTTTAGCAGCAGATACAGAAGAAGAGAAGGTAGAGAGGAGGGAGTGAAAGGATGATAGGTCCCCTAAAAGTTTAGTTTTCCTTTCATTTTTGCTCAGCTGCCCACAGCCATGTTCTGTAAGCTCGCAATGAGTCACTCAGCCACAGAGCAGGAGGGGAGGGCCGAGCCGGGCCAAGAGGAAAGGAGAGTAGGGTCGAAGAGGCAGAATCAGGAGACAGAAAGCAGAAGTATTTAGCAGAAGGGAGAGCTGATAGGATAGAAGAGGAGAGAGGAGTGATTTCTGGTCAGCAACATAAGTTGAGTGTTGATCAAAAAGGACTGGATAGGTGAAAAGCATCTTACCTCGGGTGAATGTCAATAGTCCCTTCTCCTCCATTTCTTGAATCCCCTTTCCTTGTTGTCTCCTTTCCTTGTTGTTTCCTCTTCTTGCTTCTCTATGACATTTTGAGGAGAGAGGTCACCAGGATCAAGTCAAATACATGATAGTTGCCCCTGGCCTTTATGAACGGTGATCAATCAAAGCGAGAAATGAGAAAAGTAAGAAATGGCCATGGCTGTCTATATATAACCTACTGGTCACACTGTTGAACAAATAAACAGTCTGCCCAAATCATTATTGAAAAGTGTGAGACTGTCCCTCTGCTTTTGTCACCTCCACAAATGGTCACGTCGTGTGTCTGGGGCTGGTCTAGCAGGTAACACTGACAGCAGCACATGTTCAGCATGTGTTAGTGTGGGATAGAAGCTCAAAAGGGGAAAAAAGTTCTGCTGAAGTGGTATGACTTGAAAGGCACTCTCGTGTCCACTCAATTACCAAGAAGTGTATCGCTTGTCATTGATTCTAATTGAAATGATTTAAATGATGAAACGGGCTCCTTCCACTCTGTTCTGGGTCAGACTGTTAAGCAGTGAGGTACTTCAACGCTCTCTACAAAACAACAAGAGGCCTTACTAATACCATTCAGTGGTGTCGTATTCATTTGGAAAAACGTTATTAAAACATTTCACTATGGAAAACAAAAAATGTGTGTTTCTTATTGGTCCAGGGCCACGTTCAGTTGCCAAACGTTGTCGAACGATGCATATGGAAATGCCATGAATAGAGCAGATGTGATTCCTTATTCGACATTTGAGAGAGGCATGTGTAACGATCCTCTTCCTGTGAATGACTGGACCAAAGCGCAGCGTGAGACGTGTTCATGATATTTTATTAAAATCAGAACACTAGAACAAAAAATAACAAAGAGGAAAACGAACAGTTCTGTAAGGAAACTAACAATACAGAAAACAACTACCCACAAAACCCATGTGGGCAAGAGCTACCTAAGTACGGTTCCCAATCAGAGACAACGATAGACAGCTATCCCTGATTGAGAACCATACCCGGCCAAAAACAAAGAAATACAAAAACATAGAAAAAAGAACATAGAATGCCCACCCTAGTCACACCCTGGCCTAACCAAAATAGAGGATAAAAGCCTCTCTATGGCCATGGTTGTTCTACATAGCCTATTTCTATCTGAATGTTCCAAAAGGTTGCGTCCTGCTGAACATGCCCCAGGTAGCCCCTCTCTGTTTCAGTCCATTTTTCCCTTTGGTATCCTGCTGTATGATCACTTAATTTGAACACAACCACCACCTGGCTCTACCAGCACCAGGTTGATTGATAGAAATGCTTTATAAATCCACCAGATTTATAAAGCATCTGTTTAACCTCTCGTCTCCCATTCTTTCTGTTAAAAAAAAATGGGAGATAGAACGCCAGGCCGTGCAAGCCAAGCATGAAGAGGGAGAGCATCTCCAATTAAAATGGATTACTAAATCAATTCACCCCGCAACCCTGTCCAAGGAGAATGGATTGACCAGAGCTTTCATTTTGAGGAGGTGGGGTGGAGGGGGGGTGGAGGGGGGGGATTGAATGTGTAGTTGAGACACACCGGCTGGACGTGAGGTTAGTTTTCAGATAGACTGCATCGTTGAATATGCCTTTGTGGATTTCTATCATTTATAAATAATGTGAATAACTCATGAAACTATTGAGTTTTTTTTATTAATTTGGTTTTTCAGTATTCATGATGGAAATTTGTTGTGGTGGATCTCTGAATGGAATTGACCACAGAAGACAAAGCACATTTTAGAATGGAACCGAGAGAGATTTCATATTGACAGTCCCCACCGGAGAGAGAGCGAGACAGTGTTATATAAACTAGTAATGTTTGTTTGTGTGTGTTTGTTTGTTTCCTTAGCTGTTTTTTAAAGTCTACCTTTAAAGTCTACCTGATCTTACTACATTTGCAAACACTGTACATAGATTTTTCTATTGTGTTATTGACTGTACGTTTGTTTATTCCATGTGTAACTCTGTGTTGTTGTTTTTATCGCACTGCTTTGCTTTATCTTGGCCAGGTCGTAGTTGTAAATGAGAACTTGTTCGCAACTGGCCTACCTGGTTAAATAAAGGTGAAATAAAAAATAAATAAAACATATAACTCGCAAATGCAAGTACCTTGACCTCAAAAGGCTTTTGTAAGAAAGGATTGAAAAGTGCCGTTTAGAGTTGCAGTCAGACAACAACACCAATTTCCTGGCTCACTGACTCAAAAGGCTAGTTGAACAGGCACCTGGATTGTGTTCAGTCACTGAAAGGAAGAAACTGACTGAACAAGAGAGGGAGTACCTGGAGCTGTCCAATAAGAACCTTGTTAAAAGGTTTTGCTACGATATGCACTGCTGAACCTGACCCTGAAACTACCGTGTCAGGGGATCTGTATTGTGAGAAGATCTAGGCCTGTTGTTTACACTCAGAAGAAGATCTAGGCCTGTTGTTTACACTCAGAAGATCTAGGCCTGTTGTTTACACTCAGAAGAAAATCTAGGACTATTGTTTACACTCAGAAGAAGATCTAGGCCTATTGTTAACACTGAGAAGATGATCTAGGCCAATTGCTTGCACTAAGAATAAGATCTAGGCCTATTGTTTACACTAAGAAGAAGATATAAGCCTATTGTTTACACTCAGAAGAAGATCTAGGCCTATTGTTTACACTCAGAAGGTCTAGGCCTATTGTTAACACTCAAAAGAAGACCTAGCACTATTGTTTATACTAAGAAGAAGATCTAGGCCTATTGTTTACACTCAGACGAAGATCTAGGCCTTTTGTTTACACTAAGAAGAAGATATAGGTATATTGTTGACACTAAGAAGAAGATATAGGTCTGTTGTTGACACTAAGAAGAAAATATAGGCCTATTGTTTACACTAAGAAGAAGATCTAGGCCTATGGTTTACAATCAGAAGAAGATCCAGGCCTATTGTGTAGACTCAGATGAAGCCGCCATGTTTTAATTTCCTATTGCACTGGATAATACCTAGGCCTCAAGCTGTGGTGTTCAAGCCTCTTTCAGACAACTTAGGTTTCAGTGCCTTCACAGTGACAACTCAACATACCACAAAGAGAAAGGGTACAATAGAAGATTTAAAGAGATAGGTCACCTTTTTTTTATTTTTTATTTCACTATCTCTTTAAGTCAGGTGTGATGCAAGGTAAATGCTGTCAGTGCTGTCAGAGCCCTGGGTTCCATAGAATCAATAAAAACATACACATCACATAAACGTTGTCTAGATTAAAAACACACCACACACAGAATACTCAGTATCATACATACAAAAGTACGCTCACGTTACATTTCAGTCATAATTAGGGTTAAGTGTCTTGCTCAAAGGCACATCGACAGATGTATTACCTGGACAGCTCTGGGTTTCGAACAAGCAACCTTTCAGTTATTTGTCCAATGCTCTTCACCGCTAGTCAACCTGCCACCCATTAAATTTGTCACTCCTCCTTAACAACACCCTATGTGTTCAAAAGGAGGAGTGTTCATAAGGATGAGTGTTCATAAGGAGGAGTGTTCATAAGGAGGAGTGTTCATAAGAATGTGTTCATGAGGGGGAGTGTTCATAAGGAGGAGTGTTCATAAGGAGGAGTGTTCATAAGGAGGAGTGTTCATAAGGAGGAGTGTTCATAAGAATGTGTTCATGAGGGGGAGTGTTCATAAAGAGGAGTGTTCATTAGGATGTGTTCATGAGGGGGAGTGTTCATAAAGAGGAGTGTTCATTAGGATGTGTTCATGAGGGGGAGTGTTCATAAAGAGGAGTGTTCATAAGAATGTGTTCATGAGGGGGAGTGTTCATAAAGAGGAGTGTTCATAAGGATGTGTTCATAAGGATGAGTGTTCATAAGGATGAGTGTTCATAAGGAGGAGTGTTCATAAGGGGGAATGTTCTTAAGATGGCGTGTTCATAAGGAGGAGTGTTCATAAGGGGGAATGTTCATAAGATGGAGTGTTCATAAGGAGGAGTGTTCATTTCAATCAGCCATCTTTACACAGTTGAATGCATTAATGGGCAGATCAGAGGTGTAATGGAAAGTACAAATCTATTAGACAAGAAGATACACAAGTCAGTTTAATATCTATTAGACAAGAAGATACACAAGTCAGTTTATCATCTATTAGACAAGAAGATACACAAGTCAGTTTAATATCTATTAGACAAGAAGATACACAAGTCAGTTTATCATCTATTAGACAAGAAGATACACAAGTCAGTTTAATATCTATTAGACAAGAAGATACACAAGTCAGTTTATCATCTATTAGACAAGAAGATACCAGTATGTTTTTTATTTCTGGAAAACGTAGGTTTGCTTCGTGCTGGCATCAATGTTCAAAAGAAGACAAGATCTCATTTCAGCAGGGATAACCTGCTCTGTACCCTGTACACTTGAAGGTGTAATGTGTGTGGTCCAGAATGATGGAGTGTTTATTCAGGTAAAGTTTGGACTGACTGCTCTTCCTGTCTGCGGACAGAGACACATCGCCACGTGTCAGGAGGGATGCCAATCGGCCGTCAATAAACGACAAGGACCTATCATCATGGATCCGTCAAGTGCTCCGGAGTGGCGCAGCGGTCTAAGGCACTGCATCTCAGTGCTAGAGGCGTCACTACAGACCCTGGTTTGATCCCGGGCTGTATCACAACCAGCAGTGATTGGGAGTCCCATAGGGCGGTGCAAAATTGTGACAGCATCGTCCGGGTTAAGGGAGGGTTTGGCCGGGGTAGACCGTCATTGTAAAATAATAATTTGTTCTGAACTGACTAGTTAAATAAAGGTAAAAATCCTTTCTTTCTGTCCACCAGCGGAGGCTCCATCCCAAATGGCACCCTATTCCCTACATTGTTCACTTTTTTTGACCCATATTGGGCACTGCACTAAATAGACTAAATATAGGGTGCGACTTGGAGCGCAGCCTGAGTGATGAGAGGCAAAGGGAGGCCCTCCCTCCCTCCCTCCCTCCCTCCCGTCCTGATACTCCCAGTCAGAGTGCAGCGGCTGTGGGCTATCATTAGCATATGACAAAGCCCATTAGGTGTTTTACTCCACAGGCCTGGAGTGGATCTGACAAGCTCACTTTAGCCCTTAGCCACATCACCATGGAATGCACTAGCAAACCCACCACTCCGATATAAACACATATAGCAACACACACATATTAAACCAGAGCCCTATACTACAAAGCAGGTTTAAGCAGTTAGCGAGGTAATTTTGGTCAATTCTGAGTTCAACTCGGTATAACTGGTCATACGAAAGTGGCTCACCTTTTCGCCAGGTACGTTTCTACGGCAACAAATCCTTCAGATTCAACCTGCTCCAGGGCAGGCTAACTCAGTGCTAACTCCACTTACCCTGAATGAAATGACTGAGCCATGAGATGTGGACCTTTGAAATCAGATTCCCTTCCTCTCTCTCGCAAAGATCATTCATTTGAGGATGACGACTGGTTAAATATTTTATTAATCAAATGTTTTTTCGTTGTTAAAAATAGTCATAGTAAAATATCTATCACGTTACACATTTAGTAATGGAAGGATGCATATGACATTTTGGACACAGTAAAACTTTTGTATGACTATACAAAATAATTGTATCAATAGGTGGGGAAAAACGTGTTTGTGCATTGATAAGCATAATTAAATCAGATGAAAGACAGTCTTAACATTAATAAATGAAAACAAAATGCACTTCTAATAGATTATTTAACAGCATAGCCTGCTGAACTTGCAAGAAAACATTTCTTTCATGTTTATTTTGGCAAAAATGAAAATGTGGCACTGAATCGCCCATGGGTTGATGTTTCAGCATTGTCTCAATAAAGAGTTCGGTGTTCTACTAGCAGTACTGAATCGCCCACGGGTTGATGTTTCAGCATTGTCTCAATAAAGAGTTCGGTGTTCTAATAGCAGTACTGAATCGCCCACGGGTTGATGTTTCAGCATTGTCTCAATAAAGAGTTCGGTGTTCTACTAGCAGTACTGAATCGCCCACGGGTTGATGTTTCAGCATTATCTCAATAAAGAGTTCGGTGTTCTACTAGCAGTACTGAATCGCCCATGGGTTGATGTTTCAGCATTGTCTCAATAAAGAGTTTGGTGTTCTACTAGCAGTACTGAATCGCCCACGGGTTGATGTTTCAGCATTATCTCAATAAAGAGTTCGGTGTTCTACTAGCAGTACTGAATCGCCCATGGGTTGATGTTTCAGCATTGTCTCAATAAAGAGTTTGGTGTTCTACTAGCAGTACTGAATCGCCCACGGGTTGATGTTTCAGCATTATCTCAATAAAGAGTTCGGTGTTCTACTAGCAGTACTGAATCGCCCATGGGTTGATGTTTCAGCATTATCTCAATAAAGAGTTTGGTGTTCTACTAGCAGTACTGAATCGCCCATGGGTTGATGTTTCAGCATTGTCTCAATAAAGAGTTCGGTGTTCTACTAGCAGTACTGAATCGCCCATGGGTTGATGTTTCAGCATTATCTCAATAAAGAGTTCGGTGTTCTACTAGCAGTACTGAATCGCCCACGGGTTGATGTTTCAGCATTGTCTCAATAAAGAGTTTGGTGTTCTACTAGCAGTACTGAATCGCCCACGGGTTGATGTTTCAGCATTATCTCAATAAAGAGTTTGGTGTTCTACTAGCAGTACTGAATCGCCCATGGGTTGATGTTTCAGCATTGTCTCAATAAAGAGTTCGGTGTTCTACTAGCAGTACTGAATCGCCCATGGGTTGATGTTTCAGCATTATCTCAATAAAGAGTTCGGTGTTCTACTAGCAGTACTGAATCGCCCATGGGTTGATGTTTCAGCATTGTCTCAATAAAGAGTTCGGTGTTCTACTAGCAGTACTGAATCGCCCATGGGTTGATGTTTCAGCATTGTCTCAATAAAGAGTTCGGTGTTCTACTAGCAGTACTGAATCGCCCATGGGTTGATGTTTCAGCATTGTCTCAATAAAGAGTTCGGTGTTCTACTAGCAGTACTGAATCGCCCATGGGTTGATGTTTCAGCATTGTCTCAATAAAGAGTTCGGTGTTCTACTAGCAGTACTGAATCGCCCATGGGTTGATGTTTCAGCATTGTCTCAATAAAGAGTTCGGTGTTCTACTAGCAGTACTGAATCGCCCACGGGTTGATGTTTCAGCATTGTCTCAATAAAGAGTTCGGTGTTCTACTAGCAGTACTGAATCGCCCACGGGTTGATGTTTCAGCATTGTCTCAATAAAGAGTTCGGTGTTCTACTAGCAGTACTGAATCGCCCACGGGTTGATGTTTCAGCATTATCTCAATACGGAGTTCGGTGTTCTACTAGCAGTACTGAATCGCCCATGGGTTGATGTTTCAGCATTGTCTCAATAAAGAGTTTGGTGTTCTACTAGCAGTACTGAATCGCCCACGGGTTGATGTTTCAGCATTATCTCAATAAAGAGTTCGGTGTTCTACTAGCAGTACTGAATCGCCCATGGGTTGATGTTTCAGCATTATCTCAATAAAGAGTTTGGTGTTCTACTAGCAGTACTGAATCGCCCATGGGTTGATGTTTCAGCATTGTCTCAATAAAGAGTTCGGTGTTCTACTAGCAGTACTGAATCGCCCATGGGTTGATGTTTCAGCATTGTCTCAATAAAGAGTTTGGTGTTCTACTAGCAGTACTGAATCGCCCATGGGTTGATGTTTCAGCATTGTCTCAATAAAGAGTTCGGTGTTCTACTAGCAGTACTGAATCGCCCACGGGTTGATGTTTCAGCATTGTCTCAATAAAGAGTTTGGTGTTCTACTAGCAGTACTGAATCGCCCACGGGTTGATGTTTCAGCATTATCTCAATAAAGAGTTTGGTGTTCTACTAGCAGTACTGAATCGCCCATGGGTTGATGTTTCAGCATTGTCTCAATAAAGAGTTCGGTGTTCTACTAGCAGTACTGAATCGCCCATGGGTTGATGTTTCAGCATTATCTCAATAAAGAGTTCGGTGTTCTACTAGCAGTACTGAATCGCCCATGGGTTGATGTTTCAGCATTGTCTCAATAAAGAGTTCGGTGTTCTACTAGCAGTACTGAATCGCCCATGGGTTGATGTTTCAGCATTGTCTCAATAAAGAGTTCGGTGTTCTACTAGCAGTACTGAATCGCCCATGGGTTGATGTTTCAGCATTGTCTCAATAAAGAGTTCGGTGTTCTACTAGCAGTACTGAATCGCCCATGGGTTGATGTTTCAGCATTGTCTCAATAAAGAGTTCGGTGTTCTACTAGCAGTACTGAATCGCCCATGGGTTGATGTTTCAGCATTGTCTCAATAAAGAGTTCGGTGTTCTACTAGCAGTACTGAATCGCCCACGGGTTGATGTTTCAGCATTGTCTCAATAAAGAGTTCGGTGTTCTACTAGCAGTACTGAATCGCCCACGGGTTGATGTTTCAGCATTGTCTCAATAAAGAGTTCGGTGTTCTACTAGCAGTACTGAATCGCCCACGGGTTGATGTTTCAGCATTATCTCAATAAAGAGTTCGGTGTTCTACTAGCAGTACTGAATCGCCCATGGGTTGATGTTTCAGCATTGTCTCAATAAAGAGTTCGGTGTTCTACTAGCAGTACTGAATCGCCCACGGGTTGATGTTTCAGCATTATCTCAATAAAGAGTTCGGTGTTCTACTAGCAGTACTGAATCGCCCATGGGTTGATGTTTCAGCATTATCTCAATAAAGAGTTTGGTGTTCTACTAGCAGTACTGAATCGCCCATGGGTTGATGTTTCAGCATTGTCTCAATAAAGAGTTCGGTGTTCTACTAGCAGTACTGAATCACCCATGGGTTGATGTTTCAGCATTATCTCAATAAAGAGTTCGGTGTTCTACTAGCAGTACTGAATCGCCCACGGGTTGATGTTTCAGCATTGTCTCAATAAAGAGTTTGGTGTTCTACTAGCAGTACTGAATCGCCCACGGGTTGATGTTTCAGCATTATCTCAATAAAGAGTTTGGTGTTCTACTAGCAGTACTGAATCGCCCATGGGTTGATGTTTCAGCATTGTCTCAATAAAGAGTTCGGTGTTCTACTAGCAGTACTGAATCGCCCATGGGTTGATGTTTCAGCATTGTCTCAATAAAGAGTTCGGTGTTCTACTAGCAGTACTGAATCGCCCATGGGTTGATGTTTCAGCATTATCTCAATAAAGAGTTCGGTGTTCTACTAGCAGTACTGAATCGCCCATGGGTTGATGTTTCAGCATTGTCTCAATAAAGAGTTCGGTGTTCTACTAGCAGTACTGAATCGCCCACGGGTTGATGTTTCAGCATTATCTCAATAAAGAGTTCGGTGTTCTACTAGCAGTACTGAATCGCCCATGGGTTGATGTTTCAGCATTGTCTCAATAAAGAGTTCGGTGTTCTACTAGCAGTACTGAATCGCCCACGGGTTGATGTTTCAGCATTGTCTCAATAAAGAGTTCGGTGTTCTACTAGCAGTACTGAATCGCCCACGGGTTGATGTTTCAGCATTATCTCAATAAAGAGTTCGGTGTTCTACTAGCAGTACTGAATCGCCCACGGGTTGATGTTTCAGCATTATCTCAATAAAGAGTTTGGTGTTCTACTAGCAGTACTGAATCGCCCACGGGTTGATGTTTCAGCATTGTCTCAATAAAGAGTTCGGTGTTCTACTAGCAGTACTGAATCGCCCACGGGTTGATGTTTCAGCATTATCTCAATAAAGAGTTCGGTGTTCTACTAGCAGTACTGAATCGCCCACGGGTTGATGTTTCAGCATTATCTCAATAAAGAGTTTGGTGTTCTACTAGCAGTACTGAATCGCCCATGGGTTGATGTTTCAGCATTATCTCAATAAAGAGTTCGGCGTTCTACTAGCAGTACTGAATCGCCCACGGGTTGATGTTTCAGCATTATCTCAATAAAGAGTTCGGGTTTCTACTAGCAGTACTGAATCGCCCATGGGTTGATGTTTCAGCATTATCTCAATAAAGAGTTTGGTGTTCTACTAGCAGTACTGAATCGCCCATGGGTTGATGTTTCAGCATTATCTCAATAAAGAGTTCGGTGTTCTACTAGCAGTACTGAATCGCCCACGGGTTGATGTTTCAGCATTATCTCAATAAAGAGTTCGGTGTTCTACTAGCAGTACTGAATCGCCCACGGGTTGATGTTTCAGCATTATCTCAATAAAGAGTTCGGTGTTCTACTAGCAGTACTGAATCGCCCATGGGTTGATGTTTCAGCATTGTCTCAATAAAGAGTTCGGTGTTCTACTAGCAGTACTGAATCGCCCACGGGTTGATGTTTCAGCATTGTCTCAATAAAGAGTTTGGTGTTCTACTAGCAGTACTGAATCGCCCACGGGTTGATGTTTCAGCATTATCTCAATAAAGAGTTTGGTGTTCTACTAGCAGTACTGAATCGCCCATGGGTTGATGTTTCAGCATTGTCTCAATAAAGAGTTCGGTGTTCTACTAGCAGTACTGAATCGCCCATGGGTTGATGTTTCAGCATTATCTCAATAAAGAGTTCGGTGTTCTACTAGCAGTACTGAATCGCCCATGGGTTGATGTTTCAGCATTGTCTCAATAAAGAGTTCGGTGTTCTACTAGCAGTACTGAATCGCCCATGGGTTGATGTTTCAGCATTATCTCAATAAAGAGTTCGGTGTTCTACTAGCAGTACTGAATCGCCCACGGGTTGATGTTTCAGCATTGTCTCAATAAAGAGTTCGGTGTTCTACTAGCAGTACTGAATCGCCCACGGGTTGATGTTTCAGCATTGTCTCAATAAAGAGTTCGGTGTTCTACTAGCAGTACTGAATCGCCCACGGGTTGATGTTTCAGCATTATCTCAATAAAGAGTTCGGTGTTCTACTAGCAGTACTGAATCGCCCACGGGTTGATGTTTCAGCATTATCTCAATAAAGAGTTTGGTGTTCTACTAGCAGTACTGAATCGCCCATGGGTTGATGTTTCAGCATTATCTCAATAAAGAGTTCGGCGTTCTACTAGCAGTACTGAATCGCCCACGCGTTGATGTTTCAGCATTATCTCAATAAAGAGTTCGGTGTTCTACTAGCAGTACTGAATCGCCCATGGGTTGATGTTTCAGCATTATCTCAATAAAGAGTTTGGTGTTCTACTAGCAGTACTGAATCGCCCATGGGTTGATGTTTCAGCATTATCTCAATAAAGAGTTCGGTGTTCTACTAGCAGTACTGAATCGCCCACGGGTTGATGTTTCAGCATTATCTCAATAAAGAGTTCGGTGTTCTACTAGCAGTACTGAATCGCCCACGGGTTGATGTTTCAGCATTATCTCAATAAAGAGTTCGGTGTTCTACTAGCAGTACTGAATCGCCCATGGATTGATGTTTCAGCATTATCTCAATAAAGAGTTTGGTGTTCTACTAGCAGTACTGAATCGCCCATGGGTTGATGTTTCAGCATTGTCTCAATAAAGAGTTCGGTGTTCTACTAGCAGTACTGAATCGCCCATGGGTTGATGTTTCAGCATTGTCTCAATAAAGAGTTCGGTGTTCTACTAGCAGTACTGAATCGCCCATGGGTTGATGTTTCAGCATTGTCTCAATAAAGAGTTCGGTGTTCTACTAGCAGTACTGAATCGCCCATGGGTTGATGTTTCAGCATTGTCTCAATAAAGAGTTCGGTGTTCTACTAGCAGTACTGAATCGCCCATGGGTTGATGTTTCAGCATTATCTCAATAAAGAGTTCGGTGTTCTACTAGCAGTACTGAATCGCCCATGGGTTGATGTTTCAGCATTGTCTCAATAAAGAGTTCGGTGTTCTACTAGCAGTACTGAATCGCCCATGGGTTGATGTTTCAGCATTGTCTCAATAAAGAGTTCGGTGTTCTACTAGCAGTACTGAATCGCCCATGGGTTGATGTTTCAGCATTGTCTCAATAAAGAGTTCGGTGTTCTACTAGCAGTACTGAATCGCCCATGGGTTGATGTTTCAGCATTATTTCAATAAAGAGTTCGGTGTTCTACTAGCCACGTGCGACATGCACACGCAGTTACAAGCCTGCTAGAGTTAGCGGCAGGCGGACGGAGCAATACACTCCGTCATAGTACGGATGAAGCCTAACCTGGAATTTGAAGTTAACTGAAGCTGGCTAGTATACCCCTCAGTCATTTAATAGCCTAGCTTAACACCTGCAAACCCACTGTCCAATATAAATACACACTGTACTGTATAGTCACACATACTAGACCAGTCATTTAGTATAGTTGCTAAAGTGCCGTGATACATTGCCTTTTAGTATGCTAGCTAATTTAGAAAGGATTCATGCCTACCAAGAACCACTAAAACGCATTAGACAATGTACAACCAATTTACAACTCAGCCCACACACCTGTCCACACTCCACCATGAGTCAAACAATCAATAAAGCAAACTTTATTTATAGAGCACATTTCTTACAGGAGATGCATTTCAAAGCTCTTAATAAATATAAATACCACATAGTACTGATTACTGAATATCAAACACATAGTACTGATTACTGAATATCAAACACATAGTAGTGATTACTGAATATCAAACACATAGTACTGATTACTGAATATCAAACACATAGTAGTGATTACTGAATATCAAACACATAGTACTGGTTACTGAATATCAAATCAAATCAAATTTTATTTGTCACATGCGCCAAATACAACAGGTCTAGTAGACCTTACAGGGAAATGCTTACTTACAAGCCCTAACCAACAATGCAGTTTTAACATTTGGACCATGTTAGTTTGTTGGTGATGTGGACACCAAGGAACTTGAAGCTCTCAACCTGCTCCACTACAGCCCCGTTGATGAGAATGGGGGTGTGCTCTGTCCTCCTTTTTCTTAGTCCACAATCATCTCCTTTGTCTTGATCACGTTGAGGGAGAGGTTGTTGTTCTGGCACCACACGGCCAGATCTCTGACCTCCTCCCTATAGGCTGTCTCATTGTTGTCGGTGATCAGGCCTACCGCTGTTGTGTCATCGGCAAACTTAATGATGGTGTTGGAGTTGTGCCTGGTTGTGCATTCATGAGTGAACAGGGAGTACAAGAGGGGACTGAGAACACACCCCTGAGGGGCCCCCTTGTTGAGGATCAGCGTGGTGGATGTGTTGATACCTACCCTTACCACCTGGGGGGCGGTCCGTCAGGAAGTCCAGGATCCAGTTGCAGAGGGAGGTGTTTTGTCCCAGGATCCTTAGCTTAGTGATGAGCTTTGAGGGCACTATGGTGTTGAACGCTGAGCTGTAGTCAATAAATAGCATTCTCACATAGGTGTTCCTTTTGTCCAGGTGGGAAAGGGCAGTGTGGAGTGCAATAGAGATTGTATCATCTGTGGATCTGTTAGGGCGGTATGCAATTTGGAGTGGGTCTAGGGTTTCTGGGATAATGGTGTTGATGTGAGCCATGACCAGCCTTTCAAAGCACTTCATGGCTACAGACGTGAGTGCTACGGGTCGGTAGTCATTTAGGCAGGTTACCTTGGTGTTCTTGGGCACAGGGACTATGGTGGTCTGTTTGAAACATGTTGGTATTACAGACTCAGACAGGGAGAGGTTGAAAATGTCAGTGAAGACACCTGCCAGTTAGTCAGCGCATGCTCGGAGTACACGTCCTGGTAATCCGTCTGGCCCTGCGGCCTTGTGAATGTTGACCTGTCTAAAGGTCTTGCTCACATCGGCTGTGGAAAGCGTGATCACAGAGTCATCCGGAACAGCTGATGCTCTCATGCATGTTTCAGAGTTACTTGCCTCGCATCGAGCATAGAAGTAATTTAGCTCGTCTGGTAGGCTCGTATCACTGGGCAGCTCTCAGCTGTGCTTCCCTTTGTAGCCTGTAATAGTTTGCAACCCCTGCCACATCCGACGAGCGTTGGAGCCGGTGTAGTATAATTCGATCTTAGTCCTGTATTGACGCTTTGCCTGTTTGATGGTTTGTCGAAGGACATAACGGGATTTCTTATAAGCTTCCGGGTTAGAGTCCCGCTCCTTGAAAGCGTCAGCTCTAGCCTTTAGCTCAGTGCGGATGTTGCCTGTAATCCATGGCTTCTGGTTGGGGTATGTACGTACAGTCACTGTGGGGACGACATCATCAATGCATTTATTGTTGAAACCAGTGACTGATGTGGTGTCCTCCTCAATGCCCTCAGAGGAATCCCGGAACATATTCCAGTCTGTGATAGCAAAACAGTTCCTATAGGTTAGCATCTGCTTCCTCTGACCACTTTTTTATCGACCGAGTCACTGGTGCTTCCTGCTTAAATTTTTGCTTGCAAGCAGGGATCAGGAGGATAGAATTATGGTCAGATTTGCCAAATGGAGGGTGAGGGAGAGCTTTGTACGCATCTCTATGTGTGGAGTAAAGATGGTCTAGAGTTTTTTTCCCCCTCTGGTTGCACATTTAACATGCTGGTGGAAATTTGGTCAAACGGATTAGAGTTTCCCTGCATTAACCTTTATAGAGTCACAAACCCGGATCCGGGATCCCCCCCATCAAAAAAGCTGACTAGCATAGCCTAGCCTAAAGCCACAGGGATATCATATAATCAAATATTCATGAAATCACAAGTCCAAGACACCAAATGAAAGATACAGATCTTATGAATCCAGCCATCATTTCCGATTTTTTAAATGTTTTACAGGGAAGACAAAATATGTATTTCTATTAGCTAACCACCATAGCAAAAGACACAACTTTTTTTTGTCCACCATTTTTTTCCTGCATCAGTAGCTATCACTAATTCGACTAAATTAAGATATATATAGCCACTAACCAAGAAACAACTTCATAAGATGACAGTCTGATAACATATTTATGGTATAGGATATTTTTTTTGTTGAAAAATTTGCATTTTTCAGGTATAAATCACAGTTGTACATTGCAGCTGCAATCTGAAATAGCGTTGGAAGCAGCCGGAATAATTACAGAGACCGACGTCAATTACCAAAATACTCATCCTAAAACATTTCAGAAAAATACACAGCCTACAGCAATCGAAAGACACAGATCTTGTGAATCCAGACAATATTTCAGATTTTCTAAGTGTTTTACAGGGAAGACACAATATGTAAATCTATTAGCTAACCACGATAGCAAAAGACACAACTTTTTTTCTCCACCATTTTTTTCCTGCATCAGTAGCTATCACTAATTCGACTAAATAAAGATATATATTGCCACTAACCAAGAAACAACTTCATAAGATGACAGTCTGATAACATATTTATGGTATAGGATATTTTTTTTTTGAAAAATGTGCATTTTTCAGGTATAAATCACAGTTGTACATTTTAGCTGCAATCTGAAATAGCGTTGGAAGCAGCCGGAATAATTACAGAGACCGACGTCAATTACCAAAATACTCATCCTAAAACATTTCAGAAAAATACACAGCCTACAGCAATCGAAAGACACAGATCTTGTGAATCCAGACAGTATTTCAGATTTTCTAAGTGTTTTACAGCGAAAACACAATATATCGTTATATTAGCATACCACATGAGCTAACATCACCCCAGCATTGAATCAATGCAAAAGGGATGATAACGTTATCGCCACCAAAATATATTAATTTTTTCACTAACCTTCTCAGAATTCTTCAGATGACAGTCCTGTAACATCATATTACACAATGCATATAGAGTTTGTTCGAAAATGTGCATATTTAGCATCACAAATCGTGGTTATACAATGAGAAAAGTAGCTAAACTGGGCAGAAAATGTCGGGCGCCATCTTAGAGAGTGACTTAGTCTAATCATTAAATAATCATAAACTTGACTAAAAAATACAGCGTGGACAGCATTTGAAAGACAAATTAGTTCTTAATGCATTCGCTGAATTACATTTTTTAAATTAACCTTACTGCGCAATACAAGTTGCGCCAAAGCGAAGCTACCCCCAAAAAAATGGCAGCTTATGCGTTTACCATTTTTCAACAGAACAACGATTTATCAGCATAAATAGTTCTTACTATTAGCTGAGCTTCCATCAGAATCTTGGGCAATGTGTCCTTTCTCCGGTCTAATCGTCTTTTGGTCGAAAGATGTCCTCTTGTCCTGTCGAAATGGCCAGTAACGTTCGGCATGTACAGGGAAAGTGTCCAACTCTTGAAAGTGCGTCACAAAGAAATGCCAGAAAATCGCAATAAACTGATATAAACTGAAATAATTCGGTTCAAAATAACAAGATTATGATGTCTTTAAAGCTTATATCGAATAAAAACATGACCGGAATTATCTAAGGAGCTAAAACCAGAGCTTCCACAACGATATGCAAAGCTCCTCTTCGCGCCCGAGCGCAGATCCCAAAGAATGGCCACCGTGATTCCAATCAATTTATAAACTTTGGGAATTACACAGAGACTCCATTTCAAGTCTCCCTATTCGCTGACACCCAGGGGAAGGCGTATGCAGTGCATCTCAACCAATAGAGGACAGGCAAATTAATACACAGGTCTCAGAGCAGCCAGTACAATTCTGAATTCTGACATACACATAGGAAAATCGCTCTAAGTCGAGTTCTGTTTCACCCACAGACATAATTCAAACGGTTTTAGAAACTAGAGAGTGTTTTCTATCCAATACTAATAATAATATGCATATTGTACGAGCAAGAATTGAGTACGAGGCAGTTTAATTTGGAGACGAATCTGGACTATGTCGAAATGGCACCCCCCTAGTGGCAAGATGTTTTAAAGTACCCGGCCACTAGGGGCGCCGCGTAGTACTGGTCAACAGCAACTTGTAGAAACTCTTTCCTGCTAATTCGACCAATTATACCAGTGCTAAAATAAACATAAAATGAGATGTAATATTTGTATTTATATGCTGTATTTAGAGCTTCTGTTAAATACAATCTTTAACCTCAGAGTGGAAGTCAGTCATACAGAACGGGTCTATGGGTTTTCTATCGTCTATTAGAAATGACTTGATTCCATTTGAATGGTGACAGCTGTTGTGATGACCCTAGCTGGCATTCAGTTATAATTGTATCGCATGTCAATTATTCAGCATACACAGTGGAGCCTCCTGGAGCAAGACTGTGTGAGTGTGTCTATGAGTGTGTGTGTGTGTGTGTGTGGACGTGTTTAACTATTCTTGTGGGGACCAGAAGTCCCTACAAGAATAGTAAACAAAGTAAAAATTGACCAACTGGGGACATTTTGTTAGTCCCCACAAGGTCAAATGCTATTTCTAGGGGGTTTAGGGTTAAGGTTAGAATTAGTGTTAGGGTTAGAATTAAGTTAAATATTAAGGTTAGGAGCTAGGGTTAGTTGTAGGGTTAGGGTTAGGAGCTAGGGTTAGGTTTAGGGTTAGGATAAAGTTTAGGTTTTTGGGTTAGGGTTAGGGTTAAGGTTAGGGTTAGGGTAAGAGTACGGGTTAGGATTAGGGTTAGGTTTAGGGTTAGGGGTTAGGGAAAATAGGATTTTGAATGGGACTGAATTGTATGTCCCCACAAGGTTAGCTGTACAAGACTGTGTGTGTGTGTGTGTGTGTGTGTGTGTGTGTGTGTGTGTGTGTGTGTGTGTGTGTGTGTGTGTGTGTGTGTGTGTGTGTGTGTGTGTGTGTGTGTGTGTGTGTGTGTGTGTGTGTGTGTGTGTGTGTGTGTATGTGTGTGTGTGTGTGTGTTTGTGGTCTACATGTGTCTGTGTGTGTACACATGCGTCTTTGAATGTTAATGTACATTTGCATGTTCACACACTCAATAAGCTTCCAGTCCCAGCCCTTCATCAGTCCAGCTGGGCTTCCAGTCCACACCCCATTAGCCACAGTTTCTCCACCCAGTATCACACTATAATTACCTCACTTTGGGTTGGCCCAGGGAACGTATCCAGTAACATAACAAGCCCCATGCATCTAAGCTCTTAGTCACTGGCTAATTTAAAAAGACCCCTTGAAGATGTGGGAGTTTTCAGAGCGTCTCTGTCTCTCTGTCTCTCTCTCTGTGTGTGTCTCTCTCTCTCTCTGTGTGTCTCTCTCTCTCTCTGTGTGTCTCTCTCTCTCTCTGTGTGTGTCTCTCTCTCTCTGTGTGTGTCTCTCTCTCGCTGTGTGTCTCTCTCTCTCTGTGTGTCTCTCTCTCTCTCTGTGTCTCTCTCTCTCTCTGTGTCTCTCTCTCTCTCTCTCTCTCTCAGTTCCAGTCCATTGGGGGTGGAGTGGTCTAGCATGGTGAGGTCTCTCATGTGGGGAGAACCACTAAGTGTAACAAAGGGACCTCATCACTTCTGATTTTCGGGCTCCGCCGCCACCACGCTTTTCAAAGGGGACCACAGGCTGTTTGAACCTGCCATTGAGTGTACGCATGCAGCTGTGGCCCAGTTCACTGCATGCCGAAGCTGAGACCAGTCAATGTGTGGGGATGTGTGGAGTGAGTGTGTCTGTTCGTGTGTTTTTTTCTGTGTGGTCACAGAGATGAGTGATTTGTGTGCCTCTCTCTCTGTGTGTGTGTGTGTCGATCCTAAGTGTTTTGAAGTGTGTACTGTATGTGTGTGGGTGAGCGAGTGGAGTGCGGCGGCTAATGCACAGCTGGGTAAATTTACTCCAGGGACAATCTGTGTTTTAACGGGGGGAAGGCACTGTGGTGGAAGGGGGGGGAGGCACTGTGGTGGAATGGGGGGGGCACTGTGGTGGAAGGGGGGGGGGCACTGTGGTGGAAGGGGGGGGCACTGTGGTGGAAGGGGGGGGCACTGTGGTGGAGGGGGGGCACTGTGGTGGAAGGGGGGCACTGTGGTGGAAGGGGGGGGGCACTGTGGTGGAAGGGGGGGGGGGCACTGTGGTGGAAGGGGGGGGGGCACTGTGGTGGAAGGGGGGGGGGCACTGTGGTGGAAGGGGGGGGGCACTGTGGTGGGGGGGGGGGCACTGTGGTGGAAGGGGGGGGCACTGTGGTGGAAGGGGGGGGGGGCACTGTGGTGGAAGGGGGGGGGGGGGCACTGTGGTGGAGGGGGGGGGGCACTGTGGTGGAAGGGGGGGGGGGGCACCGTGATAGAGGTGGGGGGGCACTGTGATAGAGGTGGGGGGGCACTGTGGTGGGGTCCCTGTCTCCTCCTCAGAAGCATTAGTGTAGAGGAGGGTGTTCTTCATTGTCTGGAACTAGGTCAGTGGTACAATGAGGGATGAGTCCTAAATGTCCTATATACTTTGGATCAAATGTACAGCGCACTGTATAGGGAATAGGGTGTGTACTGGGACCCTGGACCCGGGAGATGGATAGAGTGGAGCCCCGCCATGCTCCTGCCATGTTGTGTTGCTACCATGTTGTTGTCATGTTGTGTTGCTACCATGTTGTTGTCATGTTGTGTTGCTACCATGTTGTTGCCATGTTGTGTTGCTACCATGTTGTTGTCATGTTGCTACCATGTTGTTGTCATGTTGCTACCATGTTGTTGTCATGTTGTGATGCTACCATTTTGTTGTCATGTTGTGTTCCTACCATGTTGTTGTCATGTGTTCCTACCATGTTGTTGTCATGTTGCTACCATGTTGTTGTCATGTTGTGTTGCTACCATGTTGTTGTTGTCATGTGTTGCTACCATGTTGTTGTCATGTTGTGTTTCTACCATGTTGTTGTCATGTTGTGTTGCTACCATGTTGTTGTCATGTTGTGTTGCTACCATGTTGTTGTCATGTTGTGTTCCTACCATGTTGCTGTCATGTTGCTACCATGTTGTTGTCATGTTGCTACCATGTTGTTGTCATGTTGTGTTGCTACCATGTTGTTGCCATGTTGTGTTGCTACCATGTTGTTGTCATGTTGTGTTTCTACCATATTGTTGTCATGTTGTGTTGCTACCATGTTGTTGTCATGTTGTGTTGCTACCATGTTGTTGTCATGTTGCTACCATGTTGTTGTCATGTTGTGTTGCAACCATGTTGTTGCCATGTTGTGTTGCTACCATGTTGTTGTCATGTTGTGTTTCTACCATGTTGTTGTCATGTTGTGTTGCTACCATGTTGTTGTCATGTTGTGTTGCTACCATGTTTTTGTCATGTTGTGTTCCTACCATGTTGTTGTCATGTTGCTACCATGTTGTTGTCATGTTGCTACCATGTTGTTGCCATGTTGTGTTGCTACCATGTTGTTGTCATGTTGTGTTTCTTCCATGTTGTTGTCATGTTGTGTTCCTACCATGTTGTTGCCATGTTGTGTTGCTACCATGTTGTTGTCATGTTGCTACCATGTTGTTGTCATGTTGTGTTGCTAACATATTGTTGCCATGTTGTGTTTCTACCATGTTGTTGTCATGTTGTGTTGCTACCATGTTGTTGTCATGTTGTGTTGCTACCATGTTGTTGTCATGTTGTGATGCTACCATGTTGTTGTCATGTTGTGATGCTACCATGTTGTTGTCATGTTGTGTTCCTACCATGTTGTTGTCATGTTGCTACCATGTTGTTGCCATGTTGTGTTGCTACCATGTTGTTGTCATGTTGTGTTGCTACCATGTTGTTGCCATGTTGTGTTGCTACCATGTTGTTGCCATGTTGTGTTGCTACCATGTTGTTGTCATGTGTTCCTACCATGTTGTTGTCATGTTGCTACCATGTTGTTGCCATGTTGTGTTGCTACCATGTTGTTGTCATGTTGTGTTGCTACCATGTTGTTGCCATGTTGTGTTTCTACCATGTTGTTGCCATGTTGTGATGTTACCATGTTGTTGCCATGTTGTGATGCTACCATGTTGTTGTCATGTTGCTACCATGTTGTTGTCATGTTGCTACCATGTTGTTGTCATGTTGTGTTCCTACCATGTTGTTGTCATGTGTTGCTACCATGTTGTTGTCACGTTGTGTTGCTACCATGTTGTTGTCATGTTGTGTTGCTACCATGTTGTTGTCATTTTGTGGTGCTACCATGTTGTTGTCATGTTGTGTTGCTACCATGTTGTTGTCATTATGTGGTGCTACCATGTTGTTGCCATGTTGTGTTTCTACCATGTTGTTGCCATGTTGTGATGCTACCATGTTGTTGTCATGTTGTGTTGCTACCATGTTGTTGTCATGTTGCTACCATGTTGTTGCCATGTTGCTACCATGTTGTTGCCATGTTGTGTTTATACCATGTTGTTGCCATGTTGTGATGCTACCATGTTGTTCTCATGTTGTGTTGCTACCATGTTGTTGCCATGTTGTGATGCTACCATGTTGTTGTCATGTGTTGCTACCATGTTGTTGTCATGTTGTGTTCCTGCCATGTTGTTGTCATGTTGTGTTGCTACCATGTTGTTGTCATGTTGTGTTGCTACCATGTTGTTGCCATGTTGTGATGCTACCATGTTGTTGTCATGTTTCTACCATGTTGTTGTCATGTTGCTACCATGTTGTTGTCATGTTGTGTTCCTACCATGTTGTGTTGCTACCATGTTGTTGTCATGTTGTGTTTCTACCATGTTGTTGTCACGTTGTGTTGCTACCATGTTGTTGTCATGTTGTGTTGCTACCATGTTGTTGTCATTTTGTGCTCCTACCATGTTGTTGTCATGTTGTGATGCTACCATGTTGTTGTCATGTTGTGTTTCTACCATGTTGTTGTCACGTTGTGTTGCTACCATGTTGTTGTCATGTTGTGTTGCTACCATGTTGTTGTCATTTTGTGCTCCTACCATGTTGTTGTCATGTTGTGTTGCTACCATGTTGTTGTCATGTTGTGGTGCTACCATGCTGTGTTTTCATGTGTTGCTGCCTTGTCATGTTGTTGTCTTAGATCTCTCTTTATGTAGTGTTGTGGTGTCTCTCTTGTCGAGATGCGTGTTTTGTCCTATATTTTTATTTTATTTTCAATCCCAGCCCCCGTCCCCGCAGGAGGCCTTTTGCCTTTTCGTAGGCCGTCATTGTAAATAAGAATTTGTTCTTAAACTGACTTGCCTAGTTAAATAAAGGTTAAAATAAATAAATACATTTTAAAAAGTCATGACAGTCTAGCCAGGTGATTCGCTTCCAACGGCAGTGAGGGATACGGCGCATCATTCGGCAGTGAGGGATACGGCGCATCATTCGGCAGTGAGGGATACGGCGCATCACTCGGCAGTGAGGGATACGGCGCATCATTCGGCAGTGAGGGATACGGCGCATCACTCGGCAGTGAGGGATACGGCGCATCACTCGGCAGTGAGGGATACGGCGCATCATTCGGCAGTGAGGGATACGGCGCATCACTCGGCAGTGAGGGAGATCTTACAAGCACCCATGCAACACTACTGGAACATTTGATGCCAAAGGTCATTTGCGTCGGCATTTGTGGGATATAAATAAATAATAAATAAAATCAAAAAGATGTGAATAAGAGGGACAGTACTGTTTACTTACATGAGCCTATACAGTAATGTTTGGGATTAGGTAAGAGGTCAACAGTGTCTGGGAGAGGTCAATCCCATTACAATTCAGAATTCCTATCCCGAATTCCTATTCGTAAAAATCCGAATTGAAAACCACTGGCACTTCAAATTTATCGAGTTGCGATTTCAATTCATCTCTTGAATTGAATGTATTATAATGGAATTGCACACTAGTCTGCAGTGCTTCTCAGATGTGAATTCTGCAGCCACCTTTTGGCGTAGTGGTTGAGATATCGGACTGACAGTTCGGCAGTGAGGTCCTGTCCCAAGGCATTTGCTATGCGCATTACAAACCACTGCAAAGTGGGTTAACCCTATTTGTACTAGTTGTTAGTGCACCAAGGGGAGTGTCTACCACATTACCCCCATTTCGCTCCAATACACACCAACGGTTCTGTATTGTCTTCAGGACCGTTGTGTTAAATAAAGACTCCATTATAGCAGATCAATACAATACTTGTTGCTTGTGGAAAGTGGAGGACTCAACTGATGAATAATGAGTGTAATGTTGATCCTACATCTACACTGAGAGAAAAAAACATTAGGAACACCTTCCTAATGTTGAGGTGCAACCTTTTTCTCCTCAGAACAGCCTCAATTCGTCGGGGCACGGACTCTACAAAATGTCAAAAGATTTCCACGGTTGTGTCAAGTTGGCTGGATGTCCTTTGGGTGGTGGACCATTCTTGATACACACAGGAAACTACTACCATACCCTGTTCCAAAGGCACTTAAATATTTTGTCTTGCCCTTTCACCCTCTGAATGGCACACATGCACAATCCATGTCTCAATTGTCTCAAGGGTTAAAAATCCTTCTCTAAGCTGTCTCCTCCCCTTCGTCTACACCGATTTGAAGTGGATTTAACAAGAGACATCAATAAGGGATCAAAAGCTTTCACGCGAATTCACCTGGTCGGTCTATGTCACGGAAAGAGCAGTTGTTCCTAATGTTTTGTACCCTCAGTGTATATGATTAAATGGACAAATAAATGTAAAGTCTATCGCTGGACTTTTTTCTGTAAGGGTTTCAGAGGATGAATCTAGGTTAAAGGGACACACCCCTCACTGGTCAGAACCGTTCTAGGAACCCTCCCCAACCAACCAAAAAAATAAAAAAATAATTAGTTACCAATTGTCCATGATTTGATCGATAAAATGACTTCTCTCAAAGCTGTGGCTTACTGGGGATTGCTCGCTGTATCCTCATGTCTAAAATCTCAAACCCAGAACTCACTCTCTATATCTGGGTTGTGTCACAACTGGCACCATATTCCCTAAATAGTGCCCTACTTTTGACCAGAGCCCTATGGCACCCTATTTCCTAAATAGTGCACTACTTTTGACCAGAGCCTTATGGCACCCTATTTCCTATATAGTGCACTACTTTTGACCAGAGCCCTATGGCACCCTATTCCCTATATAGTGCACTACTTTTGACCAGAACCCTATGGCACCCTATTTCCTAAATAGTGCACTACTTTTGACCAGAGTCCTATGGCACCCTATTTCCTAAATAGTGCACTACTTTTGACAAGAGTCCTACGTGGTTAAGAGTGTGCCATTTGTGACGTAATCCTGGGCTTGGGGAGTCACCTTCACACTAAAAATCCTAATCCCACTCAACTGAGCAGATGGTATCATCGGCAGTAGACACAGGCTTCTCTCGATCCACCAAGTCTGGGCTCTAACGACGGTGTGAACAATGCATTTGTTTCACTACCGTCTCTATCGACTCTGTCCCCGTCTCTATATCTCTCTCTTATTCTTTCGATCATTCTCCTCATGGTCCGTCTCTCTATCTCTCTCTCACTCTTTCTTTTCTTTCTCGACACTCTCTCTGTGGGACCTCGATCAGATGAGATGTGTCATACACTATTTATACAAAAGTATGTGGACACCCCTTCAAATGAGTTGATTTGGCTATTTAAGCCACACCCGTTGCTGACAGGTGTATAAAATCGAGCACACGGCCATGCAATCTCCATGGACAAACATTGGCAGTAGAATGGCCTTACTGAAGAGCTCAATGACTTTCAACATGGCACCGTCATAGCATGCCACCTTTCCAACAATTCAGTTCGTAAAATTTCTGCCCTGCTAGAGTTGCCACAGTCAACTGTAAGTGCTGTTATTGTGAAGTGGAAACGTCTAGGAGCGACAACGGCTCAGCTGCAAAGTGGTAGGCCACACGAGCTCATAGAACGGGACCACCGAGTGATGAAGCGCGAAAAAATTGTCTGTCCTCGGTTGCAACACTCACTACTGGGTTCCGGCCTCTGGAAGAAACTTCAGCACACGAACTGTTCGTCAGGAGCTTCATGAAATGGGTTTCCATGGCCAAGCAGCCACATACAAGCCTAAGTTCACCATGAGCAATGCCAAGCATCGGCTGGAGTGGTGTAAAGCTCGCCACCATTGGACTCTGGAGCAGTGGAAACGCGTTCTCTGGAGTGATGAATCACGCTTCAC
This sequence comes from Salvelinus alpinus, assembly GCF_045679555.1. Classification (NCBI taxonomy): domain Eukaryota; kingdom Metazoa; phylum Chordata; class Actinopteri; order Salmoniformes; family Salmonidae; genus Salvelinus; species Salvelinus alpinus. The sequence goes on along the minus strand of NC_092115.1, from coordinate 7,891,120 downwards.
CATCTGGCAGTCCGACGGATGAATCTGGGCTTGGCGGATGTCAGGAGAACGCTACCTGCCCCAATGCATAGTGCCAACTGTAAAGTTTGGTGGAATAGGAATAATGGTCCCGGACTATTTTCATGATTCGGGCTAGGCCCCTTAGTTCCAGAGAAGGGAAATCTTAACGCTACAGCATACAATAACATTATAGACGATTCTGTGCTTTCAACTTTGTGGAAACAGTTTGGGGAAGGCCCTTTCCTGTTTCAGCATGACAATGCCCCCATGCACAAAGCGAGGTCCATACAAAAATAATTTGTTGAGATCGGTGTGGAGGAACTTGACTTGCCTGCACAGAGCCCTGACCTCAACCCCATTGAACACCTTTGGGATGAATTGGAACACGACTGCGAGCCAGGCCTAATCGCGCAACATCAGTGCCTGACTAATGCTCGTGGCTCAATGGAAGCAAGTCCCCGCAGCAATGTTCCAAAATCAAGTGGAAAGCCTTCCCAGAAGAGTGGAGGCTGTTATAGCAGCATGGGGTGGGACCAACTCCATATTAATGCCCATTCATTTTGAATGAGATGTTCGATGAACAGGTGTCCACATACTTTTGGTCATGTAGTGTATGTTTGACGAGCAGAAAATACTAAGTTGCCTCACAGTCAAGATCTTGTAGCAAAGATTGACCTTCTCCATTTTACCTAAAATTGCTGTTTTAAACCGTTTTAAATTATTACAACACAACTCGTACAAGTATGCTGTCATGTATGCTGTCTATGTCCATCCTCAGGTCTTTACCACTCAGCCACACATACACACACAGACACACCTACATGGACACTCTTCACATTCATGCATACACACACACACACACTCACCATACTCAATGCTGACACCTCACAGACAATCACACTCACTCATTACCGTGCGCGCTCCACATATGCTGCTGCCATAATTGATTGATAGATTATAGTGATTAACATTCGTTGCTGCTATATTATTACCTTGAGTGTTTGTCATGCTACCAGACACTTTTACCTCTGTTTACATGTACATTCCTTCCTCAATCACTCCAGTACCTTGCACATTGGAATGAGGGTTCTGGCACTGCACTGACCTGTATATTAGACCTGTATATCAACACTGGGGCCCCACAAGGGTGCGTGCTCAGCCCCCTCCTGTACTCCCTGTTCATCCACGACTGCGTGGCCAATGCACGCCTCCAACTCAATCATCAAGTTTGCAGACGACACAACAGTAGTGGGCTTGATTACCAACAACAACAAGACCACCTACAGGGAGGAGGTGAGGGCACTCGGAGTGTGGTGTCAGGAAAATAACCCCACACTCAACGTCAACAAAACAAAGGAGATGATCGTGGACTTCAGGAAACAGCAGCGGGAGCAGCCCTCTATCCACATCGAAGGGACAGCAGTGGAGAAGGTGGAAGATTAAAGTTCCTTTGCGTACATATCACTGACAAACTGAAATGGTCCACCCACACAGAAAGTATGGTGAAGAAGGCGCAACAGCGCCTCTTCAACCTCAGGAGGCTGAAGAAATGTGGCTTGTCACCCAAAACCCTCTTTAACATTTATAGATACACAATTGAGAGGATCCTGTCGGGCTGTATCACCGCCTGGTACGGCAACTGCTCCGCCCACAACCGTAAGGCTCTACAGAGGGTAGTGCGGTCTGTACAACGCATCACCGGGGGCAAACTACCTGCCCCCAGGACACCTACACCACCCGATGTCACAGGAAGGCCAATAAGATCATCAAGGACAACAACCACCCGAGCCACTGCCTGTTCACCCCGCTATCTTCCAGAAGGCAAGGTCAGTACAGTTGCATCAAAGCTGGGACCGAGAGACTGAAAAAACAGCTTCTATCTCAAGGACTGTTAAATTGCCACCACTAGCACAGAGAGGCTGCTGCCTACATACAGACTTGAAATCATTGGCCACTTAAATAAATGGATCACTAATCACTTTAATAATGTCACTTAAAAAATATTTACGTATCTTGCATTACTCATCTCATATGTATACACTGTATTCTATTCTATCTATTGCATCCTAGCCTATGCCGCTATAAAATGCTCATCCATATATTTATATATTCTTATTCCATTCCTTTACTTAGATTTGTGTGTATTAGGTATTTGTTGTGGAATTGTTAGATATTATTTGTTAGATATTGCTGCACTGCCGGAACTAGAAGCACAAGCATTTCGCTACACTCGCAATAACATCTGCTAACCATGTGTATGTGACCGATAACATTTGATTTGATTTGATTTGTATATCAGACCTCTATATCAGACCTGTATATAACTGCATTCTCGTGTTTCTCTTGCATATCACATTTTTTATTTCTTATCTATTCTAACACCTCTATTGTGCATTATTGGGAAAGAGTTGGCAAGTTAAGCATTTCACTGTACTGTTTTACTCCTGCTGTATTGTGAACATGTGACAATAAAACATTAAAGTATTGTCACACGATCTATGTTGGCCTTCAGAAAATGTGTAACGCTTGTGCATTCTGCCGGGCTAAATAAACTATTTGGTACAGTAGCGTAACAGGAAGATTATATTTAAGATTGATAGCCTAAACGGAGATAGATTTTGAGATGCCATACTGACATCTAGTGTCGAAAAATAAGAATGGGAATGTTGTCGGATGAATTATGACGGGACAAGTGAGGTTTGCAAAAAACGTACAGAGGAGGATTGGAAATTGTTGGGGACCCCATGACCAATGTTATCTGGGTGATCTGTTTGACAAGGAAAATCTGGGATGCGTTGGAGGATAATGTGGCGTTGGTCAGAGTCACAAGAAGAGGTCTTATTCAGATTTGTTTTTGTGTGTCTGTGGGGCAGAAGAAGCCTTCTTTTGGACTCCAGAAGAGTCCAAAAGTGGTCGGTGCACGTCGACTGACCCGTATGGTGGATGGAGTGGTCGGTGCACGTCGACTGACCCGTATGGTGGATGGAGTGGTCGGTGCACGTCGACTGACCCGTATGGTGGATGGAGTGGTCGGTGCACGTCGACTGACCCGTATGGTGGATGGAGTGGTCGGTGCACGTCAACTGACCCGTATGATGGATGGAGTGGTCGGTGCACGTCAACTGACCCGTATGGTGGATGGAGTGGTCGGTGCACGTCGACTGACCCGTATGGTGGATAGAGTGGTCGGTGCACGTCGACTGACCCGTATGGTGGATGGAGTGGTCGGTGCACGTCGACTGACCCGTATGGTGGTTGGAGTGGTCGGTGCACGTCGACTGACCCGTATGGTGGATGGAGTGGTCGGTGCACGTCGACTGACCCGTATGGTGGATGGAGTGGTCGGTGCACGTCGACTGACCCGTATGGTGGATAGAGTGGTCGGTGCACGTCGACTGACCCGTATGGTGGATGGAGTGGTCGGTGCACGTCGACTGACCCGTATGGTGGTTGGAGTGGTCGGTGCACGTCGACTGACCCGTATGGTGGATGGAGTGGTCGGTGCACGTCGACTGACCCGTATGGTGGATGGAGTGGTCGGTGCACGTCGACTGACCCGTATGGTGGATAGAGTGGTCGGTGCACGTCGACTGACCCGTATGGTGGATGGAGTGGTCGGTGCACGTCGACTGACCCGTATGGTGGATGGAGTGAAGATCTTTTTTTTTTTTTTATATAATTTTACAAAGAGTCTCTCACATATCATGTAAAGTTAAGCTGTTAAGGTGACGGAGACAGAGGTGGCAATACTGGCCAGCGTGTCTCCTATCTGGAGGCGGTGAGAAGATTGGAAGGAGTGAGTAGTGTGGAAGATCCAATGGTAGTAGAGCCTGCACCAGTGAATATTTTACAGAGGGAATCCCGATAGCAGATTATAACGCACGTTAAAAAAGATGGATTTTGTATCGTTTATTGGAAATGTAAATAAACTGCACAGCGCAAACAGAGAAGAAATCTGAGAAAATCGGCATCATTGTGAGTGCGAGGCCTTGCAAGGAATCCTGTCAAAGAATGTTCAGTTCTCACACGCCCCTGAGCCTGTAGGTGATTTGAACTGAACTGAAGGAATGGGATGTTATTTTTTGACATGTTAGTCATTTAGCAGATGCTCTTATCCAGAGCGACTCACAGTTAGTGCATTCATCTACAGATAGCTAAGTGGGACAACCAAATATCACAGGGATAGAAAGTACATTTTTCCTCAATATAGTCAGTAGTCAGAGCTAGAGGGGGGGGGGGGGGGGGGTCGAGGTGAGGAGAGGATTATTTAACATATTGTTTGAAGAGGTAGGGTTTCAGATGTTTTCGGAAGATGTGCAGTGACTCTGCTGTCCTACCTTCAGGGGGAAGCTGGTTACACCATTGGGGTGCCATGACACAGAAGAGCTTGAACTGGGCTGAGCGGGAGATGCCCTCCCGTAGGGGTGGGAGAGCCAAGAGACCTAAGGTGGAGTGTAGGGTTTGAGCATAGCCTAAAGGTAAGGAGAGGCAGTTCCTCTTGCTGTTCCGTAGGTAAGCACCATGGTCTTGTAGTGGATGCGAGCTTCGACTGGAAGCCAGTGGAGTGTGCAGAGGAGCGGAGTGACATGGGAGAACTTAGGAAGGTTGAAAGCCAGGTGGACTGCAGCATTCTGAATGAGTTGTAGGGTTCTGATGGCACACGTGGGAGGACCCCAGCCAACAGCGAGTTATAGTAGTCCAGACAGGAGAGGACAAGTGCCTGGATTAGGACCTGCGCCGCTTCCTGTGTGAGGTAGGGTCGTACTCTACGGATGTTGTAGAGCATGAACCTACAGGAGCGAGTCACTGCTTTGATGTGTGCAGAGAACGACAGGGTGTTATCCAGGGTCACGCCAAGGTTCTTTGCACTCTGGGAGGGCGACACTGTGGAGTTATCAACCTTGATGGAGATATCTTTGAGCGGGCAGTCATTCCCAGGGAGGAAGAGCAGCTCTGTATTGTTGAGGTTGAGATAGCTGAGATATCTGTCAGGCACGCAGAGATGCGTGTCGCCACCTGGGTGTCAGAAGGCGGGAAGGAGAAAAGTAGTTGAGTGTCATCCGCATAGCAATGATAGGAGAGACCATGTGAGGATATGACGGAGCCGAGTGGCTTAGTGTATAGAGAGAAGAGGAGAGGGACTAGAACCAAGCCCTGGGGGACACCAGTAGTGAGAGTATGTGGTGCAGACACAGATCCTCTCCACGTCACCTGGTAGGAGCGGCCTGCCAGGTAGGATGCAATCCAACAGTGTGCAGAGTCTGAGATGCCCAGCCCTTAGAGGGTGGAGAGGAGGATCTATGAGGATGAGAACAGAGGAGAGAGAGTCAGCTTTGGCAGTGCAGAGAGCCTCCGTGACACAGAGAAGAGTAAGTCTCAGATGAGTGACCCATCTAGAAGCCTGACGGTTTTTTTTAGTGTGTCTATTTTGTAGGTTATTGTTTTTTGTGGGGGGGGGGCTGCCAATAAACCTCAAAGAAATAGAAAAATAAGTGATCCTTGGCAGTCAGCAAACTAGCTACTCGGGCATTATGGACCGAACCGGAAAAAGACGGCAGTTCAGAAGCTGTTGAGGATCTTGAATTTAATGGTAGTGGAATTAAGGAAAATTTGACTATTGTCCAAAAGAATGGAAAACAGAGGAAAGTAGCGTGCAGTGCTGAGAATGGCCCTTCGTATCTTGTAACAGTACAGTTTGTTGATGATGAGCCACTGATCGGATTACCAATGCTGAAGAATCCATTTGAGATATCCAAACTGGTGGAGAGAGCTGGGTAAAGTTAAGGCTGTGAAGATCACGAGAGGCAGGCTTTTTTTCCCTCCCTAAGGATCAGAAGGAACGTGTTGCGTCCTGTGTGTCTCTTTGGAACAGGGCGCCCCTCAAGGGGGTGATATCTGGCGTCTCATGGGAAGTCGATGTTGCAGAGATGAAAAATATTCCTGGAGTGATTGATGCACGTTGGATGAATCGTGTGGTGAATGAAGAGAAGAGTCTATCTGTTCTGTTGGTTTTTGATATGGAGTCTCTCCCTACTCAAGTGCAGTTGAGGTATATAAACTACAGAGTCAGAGCATTTCAGGCATGTTTCAAGTGTGTGCAGAAGGGAGAAGCCAAGATGTCCAAGATGTTGAAAGGATCATCTGTTTTAAAAGTGATGAGTCCTGAGCAGGGTATTGGAGTTTTCAAATGACTGAAGGAGTGGGAATTTATATTATTTATTTAATTTTGTTAATTATTTTTGTAGTTTGTGGAGCCTAAGATAATTTTCCCTTCCCCGTAATGGAAATTACTGTTTGTGAGTTTTCCACCGCTGTTCAGTTGGTGACACCTTTTTGAGTGTAGTTCGCCATAAAACCCCACCGAAGAAGAAACTAGCTACTCTTCCTGTCTTTTTAAATTGTATTATTATTACTTATACTAATTATACTAATTACAAATATCGGGCACAGATATTCGTTATAAAAATGATCATCAATCAACAACTTGCATCACTACATCAAACACGTCTACCGCAAAACGAACATCACTACATCAAACACATCTACCGCAAAAGGAACATCACTACATCAAACACATCTACCGCAAAACAAACATCACTACATCAAACACGTCTACCGCAAAACGAACATCACCACATCAAACACGTCTATATCACAAAACAAACATCACCACATCTATATCACAAAACAAACATCACTACATCAAACACGTCTACAGCAAAACAAACATCACTACATCAAACACGTCTACCGCAAAACGAACATCACCACATCAAACACGTCTATATCACAAAACAAACATCACCACATCAAACACATCTATATCACAAAACAAACATCACTACATCAAACACGTCTACAGCAAAATAAAACACACAGAGACCTTAAATATGTTTTATTTAGCTAGGTAAGTCAGTTAAGAACAAATTCTTATTTTCAATGACAGCCTACTGGGGGAACAGTGGGTTAACTGCCTTGTTCAGGGGCAGAACAATAGATTTGATCTAGCAACCTTTTGGTTACGGGACCAACGCTCTAACTGTAACAGTATAGCTTCCGTCCCTCTCCTTGCCTCGAACCAGGGACCCTCTGCACACATCAACAACAGCCACCCTCGAAGCATCGTTACCCATCGAGCCACAAAAGCCGCGGCCCTTGCAGAGCAAGGGGAACAACTACTTCAAGGTCTCAGAGAGAGTGACGTCACCGATTGAAACACTATTAGCGCGCACCACCGCTAACTAGTTAGCCATTTCACATCGGTTACATAACCACTAGGCTACCTGCGAACAAATAAAACATAAGAAGCATCTCATTATAATTATTATTTCTGTTATAAACTAGGTATAACGTCTTGATAAGATGATTCAATTCGATCAGAAATATTTGTAATTTTGGTTTGTGTATAAATTATTTTGCAACAATATTTTTTTAAAATCACAATACTTTCTATGGTCTTGTCATCATTGCAATAGTAAAATACAATATCCTTAATGTCAAAACATGGGTAGTGTTCCAAAAGATGAATAAGTACTCTGCAATGTTTTGGAAAAAATCTATTACAGATTTACATTTATAGAACACGTATCATCAACATCCCAAAATATGGACAACATGGATTTACATGGATATACAGTATCTTATGTAGAATCTTAAAGTGCACTTCCTTAAACTTGTTTGGTATACAATATTTGTTAGGCATCAACCAATTTTTTCCCCAGACAATAACCAGGTTTCCATCCAACCTTTGTATGAGACTAAAGTACGTCGGATAAAACATTTCACGACAGGCCTGATGGAAACAGCAAATTTGAAAATGTGAACTTTGAAAATGTCGACAAAACAAAATATCCTAGACAAGGTGGGATCTTTTTGTAATAAATTATACGAGAAATTGCAGTGGAAATGCTTTTATGTGCAAATATTGATATAATAACCATCATATCGAAGTAAACTTGGAGTCACACTTTGATATAGTATGATGTATGGTCCTTCCACTATGACTGGGAAAGCATGCAGTTTATTACAATAGTATGCAACTGCAGCCCGCAATTCAGGGTGTTCCTGCAATTCAGGATGTACAGTCTGCGTTTTCCAGCCAAGCTACATGTCCATCACAAACGCACGACCAGAGTCTTCACGGAGCCTGAGGAGGCAGCAAGCTAAGTGTCAAAATGACAACAAACCCCCTGAAAGGGTGAAAACATTCGCCACAAATGTTTTGGGATATTGACTGAGCAAACAGTAGATTTTATGTTTATTCATAAACGGTAACGTATTATGCTTTTACCAAAAAACGCGGAGAGGGCGGTTAAGTTTGAATGTTGTTAGCTTGCTAGCTTAGTATTAGGTCTGTTTTACGTTTTATTTTCATTCGTACATGTTTAATAAGATGTTTTATTTGAAATGACCTTGGATATACAGTGCATTCAGAAAGTAGTCAGACCCTTTGACTTTTTCAACATTTTGTTACGTTACAGCCTTATTCTAAAATGGATTAAATAAAAAATAAAATCCTCATCAATCTACACACAAAACCACGTAATAACATTTAATAACCACATAATAATGTTTTTAATTATTGAGAAAAACAACAACATAAATACCTTATTTATATAAGTATTCAGACCCTTTGCTATGAGACTCGAAGTTGAGCTCAGGCGCATTCTGTTTGCATTGATCATCCATGAGATGTTTCTACAACTTGATTGGAGTCCAGGGGTGGTTAATTCAATTGATTGGACATGATTTGGAATGGCACACATCTGTCTATATAAAGGTCCCACAGATGACAGTGCATGTCAGAGTAAAAACTAAGCCATGAGTTCGAAGGAATTGTACGTAGAGCTCCGAGACAGGATCTGGGGAAGAGTACCAAAATGTTTTGCAGCATTAAGGGTCCCCAGGAACACAGTGGCCCACATCATTCTTAAATGGAAGAAGTTAGGAACCACCAAAACTCTTCCTAGAGCTGGCTGACCGGTAAAACTGAGCAATCGGGGAAAAGGACCTTGGTCAGGGAGGGGACCAAGAACCCAATGGTCACTGACAGCTCTAGAGTTCCTCTGTGGAGATGGGAGAACCTTCCAGAAGGACAACCATCTCTGCAGCACTCCACCAATCAGGCCTTTATGGTAGAGTGGCCAGATGGAAGCCACTCTTCAGTAAAAGGCACATGCCAGCCCGCTTGGAGTTTGCCAAAAGGCACCTAAAGACTCTCAGACCATGAGAAACAAGATTCTCTGGTCTGATGAAACCAAGATTGAACTCTTTGGCCTGAATGCCAAGCGTCACATCAGGAGGCAACCTGGCACCATCCCTATGGTGAAGCATGGTGGTGGCAGCATCATGCTGTTGGGATGTTTTTCAGCGGCAGGGACTGGGAGACTAGTCAGAGTCAAGGGAAAGATGAAAGGAGCAGAGAAATCCTTGATGAAAACCTGCTCCAGGGAGCTCAGGACCTCAGACTGGGGTGAAGGTTCACCTTCCAACAGGACAACGACCCTAAGCACACAGTCAAGACAATGCAAGCGGGGCTTCGGGACGAGACTCTGAATGTCCTTGATTGGCCCAGCCAGAGCCCGGACTTGAACCCAATCTAACATCTCTGGAGAGACCTGAAAATAGCTGTGCAGCGACGCTCCCCATCCAACCTGACAGAGCTTGAGAGGATCTGCAGAGAAGAATGGGAGAAACTCCCAAAATACAGGTGTGCCAAGCTTGTAGCGCCATACCCAATAAGACTTGAGGCTGTAATCGCTGCCAAAGTTGCTTCAACAAAGTACTGAGTAAAGGGTCTGAATACTTATGTAAATGTAATATTTCCGTTTTGTTTATTTTATTCAAACAACCTGTTTTTGCTTTGTCATTATGGGGCATTGTGTAGATTAATGAGTAAAAAAAATCGATGTAATACATTTTAGAAATAAGGCTGTAACGTAACTTGTGAAAAAAGTCAAGGGGTCGGAATACCTACCGAATGCCAGGAAATTATCATGGAAATCAGTCAGATGTTAAAGGTGTCATGGTAGTCTCATGGAATCCCTTGGTGCTGACATCATTTTCCTACAAGAAACATACATAAAAGACACAGAGCAGAGGTGTCTAAGATCCAATTGGATTTCTCAAGTTTATCAATTACCCTTTTCTTCCAAAGCTGGAGGTATTGCTATTCTCTTTCGTAAAAAATAACCCTTTTCAACTCTCGTCCATGTCTACAGACCTGCATGGTAGGTACATCGTAGTATCAATGAATATTAACTCTTTCCCTGTCACCCTATTGAATGTCTGTAGCGTTTTTGAACGCCTTTCCCTGTCACCCTATTGAACGTCTTTCCCTGTCACCCTATAGAACGTCTTTCCCTGTCACCCTATTGAACATCTATGGCGTTATTGAACGTCTTTCCCTGTCACCCTATTGAACGTCTTTCCCTGTCACCCTATAGAACGTCTTTCCCTGTCACCCTATTGAACATCTATGGCGTTATTGAACGTCTTTCCCTGTCACCCTATTGAACGTCTTTCCCTGTCACCCTATAGAACGTCTTTCCCTGTCACCCTATTGAACATCTATGGCGTTATTGAACGTCTTTCCCTGTCACCCTATTGAACGTCTTTCCCTGTCACCCTATTGAACGTCTATGGCATTATTGAACGTCTTTCCATGTCACCCTATTGAACGTCTTTCCCTGTCACCCTATTGAACGTCTTTTCCTGTCACCCTATTGAACGTCTGTGGCGTTATTGAACGTCTTTTCCTGTCACCCTATTGAACGACTATGGCGTTATTGAACGTCTTTCCATGTCACCGTATTGAACGTCTTTCCCTGTCACCCTATTGAACGTCTATGGCGTTATTGAACGTCTTTCCCTGTCACCCTATTGAACGTCTTTCCCTGTCACCCTATTGAACGTCTTTCCCTGTCACCCTATTGAACGTCTATGGCGTTATTGAACGTCTTTCCCTGTCACCCTATTGAACGTCTTTCCCTGTCACCCTATTGAACGTCTATGGCGTTAATGAACGTCTTTCCCTGTCACCCTATTGAACGTCTTTCCCTGTCACCCTATTGAACATCTATGGCGTTATTGAACGTCTTTCCCTGTCACCCTATTGAACGTCTTTCCGTCACCCTATTGAACGTATTTCCCTGTCACCCTATTGAACGTCTATGGCGTTATTGAACGTCTTTCCCTGTCACCCTATTGAACGTCTATCCCTGTCACCCTATTGAATGTCTTTTCCTGTCACCCTATTGAACGTCTATGGCGTTATTGAACGTCTTTCCCTCTTCACCCTATTGAACGTCTTTCCCTGTCACCCTATTGAACGTCTATGGCGTTATTGAACGTCTTTCCCTGTCACCCTATTGAACGTCTATGGCGTTATTGAACGTCTTTCCCTGTCACCCTATTGAACGTCTATCCCTGTCACCCTATTGAATGTCTTTTCCTGTCACACTATTGAATGTCTATAGCATTATCGAATGTCTTTCCCTGTCACCCTATTGAACGTCTTTCCCTGTCACCCTATTGAACGTCTTTCCCTGTCACTCTATTGAACGTCTTTCCCTGTCACCCTATTGAACGTATTTTCCTGTCACCCTATTGAACGTCTATGGCGTTATTGAACGTCTTTCTTCCTGTTTTTGATTTGATTTACCAGTAATCTAATAATTGGAGGCGATTTTAATTTATCCGTATCTTGACAGAATGTCTACACGTACTCCACCAGAATATCACCTCTGTCCAGGTTCTGAATAATCTAAACGTATTCAGGAATCTAGTGGACATCTAGAGACTGCAACATCCCACAGACAAAGACTCACTTATTCTACTCTCACAAGTCTTATTCTAGAGTCGACTACTTCCTAATAGATTCCAAACTGATACCCAATGTGATCCATTCGAAAAACCATAGCATCTTAATAAGTGATCACAGTCCAATTATATTGTTCCGCGATCTTTCTTTAAAAAAAAAACTGAATTACAGTTGATCGCAGACCAAGCATTCATTGACTGCATGACAGCCAAGTTGAAGGAGTTCCTCGAGACTAATGACATAGGAGTGGTCTCTGATTCTACACTATGGGAAACTTTTAAAGTGGTTATGAGAGGTCATATTATTTTATATGAGTCTGCCATTAAGAAAAGGGAATCGCATGTGACTGGATAAAAAACAGCTTTAGAGGCATTACAGAACTTCACTCTCTCAGGTCGACTACAACACATTTTTTTAAGGTAAAATATGAATACAACTATTTTCTTGGTTCTCGGGTCAGTAACTTCCTGTTAAAGCTGAGACAAAAACAATTTGAACTAAGGGACAAACCGGGAAAGGTTTGTTGGCTAGACAACTAAAAAAGGTACACAAGCTAATAGACCAATCCATAAAATCCGGTCTGAGGTGGACATGTTGCTGACAGATCCTAAAGAGATAAACAACTGCCTCAAAGAGTTTTACTCCGAGCTATACTGTTCCAGATCCCATGCTTCTAGTTCTGATTTATCAGCCTTCTTTGATTCCATCAGGCTGCCAAAACTTGATGATAGCGCCCAACAAAAAAACAAAAAAAGAGAATTGGACTCAAATTTCACAACAGAGGGAAAATAAATGGAGGCAATAAAAACATTTCCCACCTGAAAAGGCTGCAGGCCCCTAATGGTCCCACTCTTACTCAAAGAGGATCACTGACTCAACAGAAAATAACAGTTACAAATAACAGTCTCTGCCTTCTGTTTAAAAAGACAGAGAAGAAAAAGATCCTGCAAATTATAGACCGATAGCACTGCTCAATTTCGTAAAAAAAAAAAAAATAATAAAAGTTAATCACCAAAGTGCTTGCTAACAGGCTGAACAAACATGTAACAACCATTATTCATCCGGATCAGACAGGGTTTTTATCCCAGACAGGTTCTCTTTTTCTAATGTACGCGGGCTGCTTAATAACATCCTGTATGCAAAATCATGGGAAAGTCTCCAAGGTGGCTATTATGTCACTAGATGCTCATAAAAACATTTGACCAAATAGAATGGTCATACATGTTCGAAGCACTCACTAGGTTTTGGATTTTGGCGACTCATTTGCCACCTTGGTCAAAATATGCTCTGTGCCTGCCCAACATCCTCTATTCTGACCGATAGCGACAAATCCAGTCCCATTGAACTACATAGATCTGCCCTGCAGGGTTTCCCACTCAGTCATCTGTTCTTCACTGTAGCCCTTTGAACCCCCTAGAGATAAAAAAAAAATAAGGATCATCCTAATATATAGGTCTTAAGGTAGGAAACATAGAAAGCCGCATTTTTGTTATATGCAGACGACATGCTTCTATACCTCTCAGACCCAGTAGCTTCTGTCCGTAGTCTATTACAGCTAATCGATTCATTTGTCAATCTATCTGGCTATAGAACTAAATTGGGGCAAAAGTGATCTCGTATGTCTCTCAGGCAATATGACAGCAAGTGAGCTAGAGAGGAGACAATTTAAAGTGGTGCATGACCACTTAACTTACCTGGGACAAAAACAATACCTAGAAACCCAAAGCTCATCTTCAAGCTCAAACTACAGTGTGCTGGTTGCTCATCCTCAAGGTTAACTACAGTGTGCTCATCCTCAAGGTTAACTACAGTGTGCTGGTTGCTCATCCTCAAGGTTAACTACAGTGTGCTCATCCTCAAGGTTAACTACAGTGTGCTCATCCTCAAGGTTAACTACAGTGTGCTCATCCTCAAGGTTAACTACAGTGTGCTCATCCTCAAGGTTAACTACAGTGTGCTCATCCTCAAGGTTAACTACAGTGTGCTCATCCTCAAGGTTAACTACAGTGTGCTCATCCTCAAGGTTAACTACAGTGTGCTCATCCTCAAGGTTAACTACAGTGTGCTCATCCTCAAGCTCAAACTACAGTGTGCTGGTTGCTCATCCTCAAGGTTAACTACAGTGTGCTCATCCTCAAGGTTAACTACAGTGTGCTCATCCTCAAGGTTAACTACAGTGTGCTCATCCTCAAGGTTAACTACAGTGTGCTCATCCTCAAGGTTAACTACAGTGTGCTCATCCTCAAGGTTAACTACAATGTGCTCATCCTCAAGGTTAACTACAGTGTGCTCATCCTCAAGGTTAACTACAATGTGCTCATCCTCAAGGTTAACTACAATGTGCTGGTTGCAAAGCTAAAACAAAACATAGAGAAGTGGAGAATATTGCCTCTTTCTATGATGGGGCACATTTATGCCATAAAAATGGTTTCTCTTCCCGGGTTACTTTAGCTTTGCCAGAATCTTCCAATTTTTCTTACCTCTTCATTTTTAAAAACATTGGACTCGACAATCATTCCATTTGTCTGAGGTTACAAAGCCCGTCGTATTTGTGAAGCCACTTGCAAAAGCCCAAGGGAAATGGTTGGCCTAGACTTACCCATCTTTAAACATTATTACTGTGCTGCAAATGCTAGGGCATTAACGTACTAGCAACTGGGTTTCACAGATAAATTGGACAAGGTTGCCCCCCTGTGGATAAATAAGGAAGACAAGACTGCAACAAATTGTTCTCTTCCAGAGATGCTTTTCTTTAAAGCAGAGTGCCCAAACAATCTGACAGGCAACAACGCTGTTTTGAGAAGTCCTTTACGAATTCTAAACCATACTAAGCATGTTTATAAGGTGCCTGATATCTCTGTATATATAACCCCGATATGCTTTAATCATTCTTTTTGTTCCATCTCTGTCTGATAAGTTGTTTGTTGAGTGGAGGGAGAAGGGACTGGCCACAATTGAAGATCTCTCCAATTTAAAGAACAAATTTCAAAAGGGAAAATTCAAAATGTTGAAACCCTCCTTGTACAACATTCATTTTATGATCTGCTACGGCGCCCTCCTAATTCAAAACACCTAGTCTCACAGTTTGTCTGTTTCCTTTTCTCCAACTATAAGCAGGTAACCTTGTGGGTTAGCGCGTCGGGCCAGTAAGTGAAAGGTTGATAGATCGAATCCCTGAGCTGACAAGTAAAAAATCTGTCATTCTGCCCCTGAACAAGGCAGTTAACCCACTGTTCCTAGGCTGTCATTGTAAATAAGATTTTTTTCTTAACTGACTTGCCTAGTCAAATAAAAAACTATACAGAGAGCTCTACTAGTCATCTCAAGGAGACCTAGGGTAAAGAGTTAAATATTGAGATCTCAGATAATCTATGGGGAGTAGCCCCTGTCTACAATTCACTCCTATTACATCAATGCCAGATATCAATGGATACGATACAAAGTCATGCATAGACTTCATTACTCCAAAACCAAATGACATAGAGTTTACTGACCAGGTCTCCACACTGTGTGACCAATGTAAAGTCTTGGAGGGTTCATTAACTCGTATTTTTTGGCTCCGCCCCCTACTTCCTCATTTTCGGGGTGAACATCTTTGATTGGTATTCATATGAGAGGGCCACTGAACCTGACCCAGAACTTTCTCTCTTTGGCTATTCGGACTTGTCCTATGAGGAACAACAGACTGATGTTTGGAATGTGTGGCTGCCCAAAATAAAAAAGTATCCTCACAGAATGGAAGTCACCCACCCCCGCTGGCTTCCATAGATGGCTTGCAGAAACGATTAACACCATGAACATAAACTCAGCGGAAAAAAGAAACGTCAATGCGAGGACGATCAGCTGTCCGCCCTGTAGCGCTGTCTTAGGCGTCTCACAGTACAGACATCGCAATTTATTGCCCTGGCCAGATCTGCTGTCTTCATGCCTCTTTGCAGCATGCCTAAGGCATGTTCACACAGATGAGCAGGGACCCTGGGCATCTTTCGTTTGGTGTTTTTCAGTGTCAGTAGAAAGGCCTCTTTAGTGTCCTAAGTTTTCATAACTGTGACCTTAATTGCCTACCGTCTGTAAGCTGTTAGTGTCTTAATGACCGTTCCACAGGTGCATGTTCATTAATTGTTTATGGTTCATTGGACAAGCATGGGAAACAGTGTTTAAACCCTTTACAATGAAGGTCTGTGAAGGTTTTTTAAATATTTTTTATACAAATTATCTTTGAAGGACAGGGTCCTGAAAAAGGGACATTTCTTTTTTTTGCAGAGTTTAGAAAATATTTGTGGAATGAGTAGGTGTGTCCAAACTTTTGACTGGTACTGTATATATATAAAAAAATATGTTTTGTTGTCGTGGCACTACTGTTGTAAGGTCATTATTTTTTTAGTGGTCATAACTCCTACAGTAAGGTCACCAGTAAAGTGGATTAAAAAGGTTTGCTGAAAGAGGTTCTCATGCTCAGAAAATACCTGTGGGCAGATTGCTGTGTTGTACTAGGGTTTGTTTCTGAATCCGATCATTGTTTCACAGCTTGAGTGTCCTTGTGCCTGCCTTAGGCATCAAAATGATTCAGAATCTTATATTTCTGTCTCAACCACAGGTTTCCCCAACAAGGAAAATAAGAAGTTGGTTTATTTAGCTGGTACTGTTTCAGTTCCACAGGACAGTAACCACACTGGCATCATAATGGGCTAACTAGTTTGTTTGGTAACTTGACACTTTCACAACATCTTCACCACTCTCCCCAATTCAGCCCCTTTCATGATCCATGAAAATAATGTGTTGTCCAAGCAGGTAACACATACAATATCCCCAGAGCCATGAGGAAGCAAGTGAATACCACTCAGGGTTGTCTAGTGAATACCACCCAGGGTTGTCTAGTGAATACCACCCAGGGTTGTCTAGTGTCTAGTGAATACCACTCAGGTTTATCTAGTGAATACCACCCAGGGTTGTCTAGTGTCTAGTGAATACCACCCATGGTTGTCTAGTGAATACCACCCAGGGTTGTCTAGTGTCTAGTGAATACCACTCAGGTTTATCTAGTGAATACCACCCAGGGTTGTCTAGTGTCTAGTGAATACCACCCAGGGTTGTCTAGTGTCTAGTGAATACCACTCAGGTTTATCTAGTGAATACCACCCAGGGTTGTCTAGTGTCTAGTGAATACCACCCATGGTTGTCTAGTGTCTAGTGAATACCACCCAGGGTTGTCTAGTGTCTAGTGAATACCACTCAGGTTTATCTAGTGAATACCACTCAGGTTTATCTAGTGAATACCACTCAGGTTTATCTAGTGAATACCACCCAGGGTTGTCTAGTGTCTAGTGAATACCACCCAGGGTTGTCTAGTGAATACCACCTAGGGTTGTATGGTGTCTAGTGTATACCACCCATGGTTGTCTAGTGTATACCACCCATGGTTGTCTAGTGACTACCACCCATGGTTGTCTAGTGCTTTGTGAATACCACCTAGGGTTGTCAGGTGTCTAGTGTATACCACCCATGGTTGTCTAGTGTATACCACCCATGGTTGTCTAGTGACTACCACCCAGGGTTGTCTAGTGAATACCACCTAGGGTTGTCAGGTGTCTAGTGTATACCACCCATGGTTGTCTAGTGTATACCACCCATGGTTGTCTAGTGACTACCACCCAGGGTTGTCTAGTGACTACCACCCAGGGTTGTATGGTGTCTAGTGAATACCACCCAGTGGTATGTTGTCTACTGCATACCACCCAGGGTTGTCTAGTGAATACCAACCATGGTTGTTTGGTGTCTAGTGAATACCATCCAATGTTGTCTGGTGTCTAATGAATACCACAGATGGTTGTCTAGTGTGTAATGATTTCCACCCAGGGTTGTCTAGTGACTACCACCCAGGGTTGTCTAGTGTCTAGTGACTACCACCCAGGGTTGTCTATTTCATACCACCCAGGGTTGTCTAGTGTCTAGTGACTACCACCCAGGGTTGTCTAGTGACTACCACCCAGGGTTGTCTAGTGACTACCACCCAGGGTTGTCTAGTGTCTAGTGACTACCACCCAGGGTTGTCTAGTGTCTAGTGACTACCACCCAGGTTGTCTATTTCATACCACCCAGGGTTGTCTAGTGTCTAGTGAATACCACCCAGGGTTGTCTAGTGACTACCACCCAGGGTTGTCTAGTGACTACCACCCAGGGTTGTCTAGTGCCTACCACCCAGGGTTGTCTAGTGTCTAGTGAATACCACCCAGGGTTGTCTAGTGACTACCACCCAGGGTTGTCTAGTGACTACCACCCAGGGTTGTCTAGTGACTACCACCCAGGGTTGTCTAGTGACTACCACCCAGGGTTGTCTAGTGACTACCACCCAGGGTTGTCTAGTGACTACCACCCAGGGTTGTCTAGTGACTACCACCCATGGTTGTCTAGTGACTACCACCCATGGTTGTCTAGTGAATACCACCCATGGTTGTCTAGTGAATACCACCCAGTGTTGTCTAGTGACTACCACCCAGGGTTGTCTAGTGACTACCACCCAGGGTTGTCTAGTGACTACCACCCAGGGTTGTCTAGTGACTACCACCCAGGGTTGTCTAGTGACTACCACCCAGTGTTGTCTGGTGTCTAGTGACTACCACCCAGGTTGTCTATTTCATACCACCCAGTGTTGTCTGGTGTCTAGTGACTACCACCCAGGGTTGTCTAGTGACTACCACCCAGGGTTGTCTAGTGACTACCACCCAGGGTTGTCTAGTGACTACCACCCAGGGTTGTCTAGTGACTACCACCCAGTGTTGTCTGGTGTCTAGTGACTACCACCCAGGTTGTCTATTTCATACCACCCAGTGTTGTCTGGTGTCTAGTGACTACCACCCAGGTTGTCTATTTCATACCACCCAGTGTTGTCTGGTGTCTAGTGACTACCACCCAGGTTGTCTATTTCATACCACCCAGTGTTGTCTGGTGTCTAGTGAATACCACCCAGGTTGTCTATTTCATACCACCCAGGGTTGTATGGTGTCTAGGGTGGTATTCACTAGACAAGTAATCCAGGATTACTTAAAACATAGATTATCTTCCTGGTCAGTTGACATAAAACAATTATAATATTTAAAAATGAACGAATTAAAAACATATAAAACACAGAATGCTAGGACAAAAAAGTTTGGTTTTAAAATGACCAGAATTGTTCAAGAACAGTGATATCATTTTGAAAAAAATAAAACAAGCTTAAAAAAACACACATTTTTTTTCTAAGAATATAACTTAATAAAACATAGCAATTTTCCCTTGTTCAGTCTTTTGTCTCTGTAGGTGCATCATCTCGCAGAGGGGTAAACACGTCAATCTCTTTGACAATCCTTTCAGCGATTATCTTGTTATTTGCAGCAACGACCCTTCTGGACATGAGGTCCAATGGTCTACCTAGAAAAATGAACAATTCATGTTGGAATATTTTTTTTTATAGCTGTAAAGAAACTTATATCTTAATTAACTATTGATAATGAAAGTAAAACTTGTGAAAGTAAAACTGTTAATGAAAATACAACTGCTAAATTACAAACAACAAAAAGACTTTCATTTTTACAAACGGATCAAATCTCAGCATCTGGGTAATCGATTGTTATTGAGGACTGATTGAAGTCTATGCTGATCTGTGATTGCATCTTGAGTGCTATTGTGAATAATAGTACTATTATACTGTGATACATACCACTTAGCAGATACTTCCATACAAAGCGACACACAGTACAGTAAAAGTGTATATGTGTTTCATCCCTACAGGAATTGAACCCATAACCTTGGTGTTGTTAGCGCCACACGGTCCCACCCATTTTACTAGTGAACACGCAAACTTTTGGCCGCCGTATCAAAATGTGCTGGGAATATGTAGTATGGAGAGGCGTTTACACATGGTGAATGGGGACGCTGCCCGCGACATCATAATAGAACGTTGTTGCCTGGCAACGTAGATCTGTACAATTTAGAAAGTAGCCATTCGTCTGGCCAAAGTGATGTCAACACTGCATCTTCCCGAGGTATCCAATCAAATCAAAATTGTATGTCACATGCGCCTTAGTGAAATGCTTAACAAATTATTGTTAAGTAGATAATAGAGAAGTAAAAAGAATATATAAAAAATATAAAAGTAACAAATAATGTGTTCATGGTGCCTATGTTTAAAATAATAAAAATAATAATGTAACCTTTATTTAACTAGGCAAGTCAGTTGAAAACAAATTCTTATTTACAATGACGGCCTAAACCGGCCAAACCCTAACCCAGACGACGCTGGGCCAATTGTGCACCGCCCCTATGGGACTTCCAATCACGGCCGGATGTGATACAGCCTGGAATCGAACCAGGGTCTGTAGTGACATCTCTAGCACTGAGATGCAGTGTCTTAGACCGCCTGCGCCACTCAGGAGCCCAAATGTTGGGCAGAGGTCTATGTGCTATCTGGGATATATAGTGACGTACCATCTACATCCATGAGGACGCCCCCTGCCTCTGTGACTATGATGGCCCCGGCAGCGATGTCCCAGCAGTGAATCCCTATCTCGTAGTAGGCCTCCACGCAGCCCGACGCCACCAGACACATGTTTGTGGCCGCTGTGCCAACACCTCGAATCCTAGGAAGATGGACAGAGAGAGGTTGTGTTCATTACCGTAACAAAATGTTTTACAACGGACAACTAAAACTAGCATTTCTCATTGGACAAGACTATTGCTAGCACAAGGATTTTCCAGCGTCATAGTTAGGGTTAGCGTCATCAAGTTACCCACACAGAGCAGAGTCTTATCTGATGGTACGAAGGTTTTTCCGCTAGCAATAGGATACATTCTGGGATACCTATTGTGAAAAAGAACTTCCTGAATAGTATGCAGAGTGGACCCATACTCATTTCTCAGCTAATGTAGTATGCCATCCTAGTCTTTCAAGCAAACTATTACATACTTAGCCTCCACGCAATGCCTACTAAGTAGTATGGAAGTATGCCATTCGGGAACGTGGCCAGGGCATTCTTACCCGTGGATGACATTCTAAACGTGGCCAGGGCATTCTTACCAGTGGATGACATTCTAAACGTGGCCAGGGCATTCTTACCCGTGGATGACATTCTAAACGTGGCCAGGGCATTCTTACCCGTGGATGACATTCTAAACGTGGCCAGGGCATTCTTACCCGTGGATGGGTAAACACAGGATCTTCCTCATGCTGGAGAAGATTTTGTCAACCACCTCTGTGTCTCTGTTGGAACCAAACTCAGTAGCAATGATAGACTGGCTGATTTCTGTAATGAGAAAGTTCAGCACTTCAGTGACATTCCTATTTCAGGTTTATTGGATAGACAGGGTAAGAGAGACAGGGAGGTAAGGTTAGCAGGGGAGTGTGAGGAGGGAAGTAGGTCAGAATTGAGTGATGATGTGTATAAAGGCTTACAAATCTCTGTTAAGAACTAAAGATGTTGCAAATGCTTATGAATTGTAATACGTATGAATTGTAATACTTATGAATTGTAATGCTCATGAATTGTAATGCTCATGAATTGTAATGCTCATGAATTGTAATGCTCATGAATTGTAATACTCATGAATTGTAATACTTATTTTAACAAAAATGAAAATACTAGTTTAAATGCAGGGCTACAATGTAAATCTGGACTCAGCACAAATGGAGTACGGAAATGTAAATATGTGGCTTTTCACCAAATAAAAGATTGGGAAACACTGGTGTATAGTAAAGGAAAATATGAATAGTAGTGAATTCAGAGAGACATAGTAATACTAGTATTACAGAGTACTATAGATGCACTGGTTGAACTAACTACTGAACCTTTCTGGTCCGACACATTAAGGAGCTGTCCATCGCAGAAGGCTCCCTTCCCTTTCCTGGCTGTGTACATCTTGTCTTCTATGCAGCTGTACACGACTCCAAACTCCAGCTGAGGGACACAAGAGAGGAACGTCTGTTGCAGTGGCAATCTGAACAGGGATTCACTACCCCCGTATACACCGTAAAAGAGGTTAGGTTAGTTTTAAACATACATGATCTTCCTGGTCAGTCGACCATTAAAAAAAATATATAAATTTATGAAACACAGAATGCTAGGTCCAAAAAACAAGTTTGGTTTTAAATGACCTTAATTGTTCAAGAGTACAGTTGTCAACTGCAACAATTATGATGCAGATTTACTCGTGTGGGTGCAAAACTTTTGCAATTTTAGTATTAAGTATGAAGAATGAAATGTCACATGAGTTCTCTAGGCTAAGAAAAACTCTGAATGATTTAAATAGGAAAACTTGCCTTTCTGTTGACTGCAAAGCCAATAGACACGGCAACAAACGGATATCTGTGGAAGCCATGGATTTCAGAAAGACCGTGTTAAATAGGATAACCAATGCTACATGATCAAACGCGCATACTAAATAATTCTAGGATTAAATGGAAATCAGGTTATTTAATAAGATATTTAAATCGACACAAAGCGATTACCACATATTAGAGAAAATAACAATCATTTTATAAATTACCCGTGGACAAAGTTAGTGGTTCCGTCTACCGGGTCAACAATCCAGGTAGGGTTATCAGTGAGAACACAGGGCTCTCCAGCAGCCACCGACTCCTCGCCTATAAAACTGTGACACAAGGAGAACAAGGTCATGTTCATAAAGCCGCTTACACACAGGAAAGGAAAACCCAGTCGCCTCCATTTGTTTCTAAGTAAAGCCGGAGGCGCCTTCGCCAGGGTTTTCAGCTCTCTGCGTGCAAGATCATTAAGGCACTAAAAGGAAACGGACTGCAACAGAGAGGGACAATCTGAAACGCTCATTTTCATTTTCCGTAGCAAAATGTTTTCTTATTGAACATGTCTAGATCGCTCCCTCTGTTACACTACCTACTAAACTATCTTAATTAAAGTCCATATTGTCTGCATAATTTAGAAATACCACACACCTTTATAATATCTGCATCATCTAGAAAACGCCATGTATAATATCACCTTTATAATATCACCTTTATAACGTCTGATTGAACACTGAACACCATGTATAGTATCACCTTTATAATATCACCTTTATAACATCTGATTGAACACTGAACACCAACAGATAATGATCGGGAGGTTCTGTAATATACCTGTAAAAATCCTTCTCCTTTTCATAGGCTATAAGTGTGCCAGTGTGTGTGTGTGTGTGTGTGTGTGTGTGTGTGTGTGTGTGTGTCCCAGGATATGTACCTGTGCGTGGGGAATTTCTCCTTCACAGAGTCTATAATGAGTTGCTCCACTTTTTGGTCAGTTTTAGTCACCAGGTCCACAGAAGAACTCTTCAACATAACCTTCATGTCATTCTGTACCGCGTCCCTTACAAGCTGCAGCAGATAGACACACGGGTGAATGCTGGAACTTCTGTCTGAAGCCGAAAGGTCAGTGAAGAAAACCACAAGACAAGAAGCACCACCACACGCTCAGACAGACAGACACAAAGTCAGACAGACAGACACAAAGTCAGACAGACAGACACAAAGTCAGACACGAAGTCAGCCACAAAGTCAGACAGCAGACACAAAGTCAGACAGACAGTCAGACACAAAGTCAGTCAGACAGACACAAACTCTGTCAGACAGACACAAAGACTGACAGACACTCACCGATCCTGCTTTCCTGGCCAGAGCCACAGCATGGTCCATGGCATTCTGCCAAAGGTCAGTCATGGTGTGGTGCCTTGATCCAAGAAATACGTCCTTAAAAGGATGCAGACACTGAAAAGGTTTTTACTTAATAGATAAAACATTGATAAAATAACACCTCAAAGTTAATCGATCATACTATGGTTATGTTGGTGAAATTTGCAAATAAACTAGCTACGCCAATACTGGGTCCAATGTGTCCTTGTAGCAATGGAACTGAACATGCTGTCAATTACATCAGAATAAGAGCTTTATGAAACCTGAGGCAAATCCTCCTGCAATTTCCATTTTCCAAGAGCATGACCTTTCTAAAAATAGCAAACCCTACAGGGAAAAAACGACTGATTTCTCCTATACTGATGGGATGAATGTTAAAGTACATTGACAAATGATGGTATAATCGTTTAACTAAAACAAATAGCGATATTCTATAATAAAACTGTTTGCATTACAAAATGTTTTCAGATAAAGCCTTGTTTATCCATTTAAAAAAGGATTTACAGTACTGATCCGAGATTGGTTTAGCCTAACAGTTCTCGAGCTATATGCGAGGATTTATTACCATTTCATCTTTAAATGTATCACACAACACGTATCGAGCTAGTCGGTGCACAGAATAGGAAATAAGAGACTGTAACTAGCATAAGAATGATCGAAAAAAAGAGACTAAAATCTCACCGATAGTAGATCGAGCTGGGAATTGTCAATAAGCCACTACTTCCGTATAGAACCTATTTATTTATTTTTTACTTCCGCATAGAATCGTCTTCTTCAGTTGCTTGGCTAGTTTGCCCAACAAGACGAATGACAGGTATGTGCTGCCGCTTACAGGCCAGTGTTACGCCAATGCACGCCATTAGCAATACTGAACAACACTTTAAAACGCAACAATGTAACAATTCCAAAGATGTGACTGTCAGTCAATTGAAATAAATTAATTACGCTACAGATATGCATCAGTTGGTCCCGGATTTTTTTTATTTATTAAAATGTAGGTGCGTGGATCAATAAACCAGTCAGTATCTGGTGTGACCACCATTTACCTCATGCAGCTCGACATCTCCTTCGCATAGAGTTGAACAGGCTGTTGATGTTGGCCTGTGGAATGTTGTCCCACTCCTCTTCAATGACTGTGCGAAGTTGCTGGATATTGGCGGGAACTGGAATGCGCTGTCATACACGTCGATCCAGACCATCCCAAACAAGCTTATAGGGGGGCATGTCTGGTGAGTATGCAGGCCATGGAAGAACGGGGTGATTTTCAGCTTCCAGGAATTGTGTACTGATCCTTGCGACACGGGGCCGTGCATTATCAAACTGAAACACGAGGTTTCAGTTTGATAGCTTAGGCCTTGCCTATACCATAACCACACCGGCAACATGGGGCAATCTGTTCACAACGTTGACATCAACAAACCGCTTGTTCAGTGTATTTTAAAAACGTTTTACAGGCAATCCTCAGTCAGGTTGATATGAACAACCCATTAATACAAACAGTCTCAATTTGAGTAATTTTTAAAACCTTTACTGAAAAGTAGGAACTGCAGCAGTTATTTGATGCCATAGAAATAGGTACTCTAGATGTATATGCTTCTACACCTGCATTGCTTGCTGTTTGGGGTTTTAGGCTGGGTTTCTGTACAGCACTTCGAGATATTAGCTGATGTACGAAGGGCTATATAAAATAAACTTGATTTGATATATAACCCCTTTTAGCATGGACATTGCCATTGAGGGCTTCCACCATTTTAATAGTTCAAGGGATAGTTCACCCACATTGCAAAAGGACCCTGTAAGCATTCTATGTAAGCAGTCTTATGTAAGTTACAAGGTATGACAGCATTCCATGCTTCAGTTTAGTATTCCTAAACGGAGTTCCACAGGTGATCCATTATCCATAATCACCATACATTATCCATAATCCCCCTCCAATATCCATAACCCCCTCCATTATCCATAACCCCCCTCCATTATCCATAACCCCCTCCATTATCCATAATCCCCCTCCAATATCCATAACCCCCTCCATTATCCATAACCCCCCTCCATTATCCATAAACCCCCTCCATTATCCATAACCCCCCTCCATTATCCATAACCAGCCTCTCATTATTGACAATCAACCTATTAGCTCTACATCACAAAAGGTTAAGGTAAAGCTATAGGTCACAAGTTTAGAGGAGGAAACCACAATGCTATTCACAGTTCAGCTGTTTGAACCCATTGACACCTATCTCACTATCCCAATGGAGAGTAGGAGCACATTTGAAGCAGTTATATTTTTTACCATAATCATACCTCTTAATTGGGAAAATAAAATGTTTATAACAAATTCCCAGTAGTTCCCACGACGGCCTATGCCGAAACGCGTCAGAGTTTTTCAAATCTTTGTTCCATTGAACACGCTTTAAAGGCATTTTAGTTATATGAAGAGTGCCTTTCTTCCTCCTAGTTTTTTTTTTTAAATGACCAAATAACCTCTTTACCAAATCACATGATCATGATGTAATAACATGGCAAAGTCAATATTTCAACATGTGATAAACAGGGGACAATGCTCTCTACATTTCAAGATTATTGGCAACCACTGTTAGGGCGGGATACAATTCATAGCTTAGTGCTCTGGACAGGTGACAATGAGGCTTTTAAAGGAATTTCACTCGATGCAGTTCCAAACTTGCGCAACCGTCCATGCTTTCCATGCTGGCTGGTCATTGGTTAAAGTAGGATTTTGTTTCAATGTTGTTGTGGCTGCAGTAACTGACCCTTATTGGCTCAAATACTGCATCTCTTATGGCTCATCTGCAGATGAGCCATAACGCTGAGGAAAGGGGTCCTCCTGATTTGAATGTCATGATGGGCTTGCCTGGCATAAACAAAATACTTGTTTTGAAATATTAGCCAGGCTTGATGGTTGAATGTAGGACGTTGCAACCTGAACTCAGGCGCAGACGTAATATAGTAAATGTAAATCCGAGGACATTCCAATTTGTATGATATGTTACGAATTACAATTCGTATGATACTGTACGTTACAGATTGCACTTGGTTGTTGCTAATTTTAGGTACTAACGCTAATGTTAGCTAGGTGGTTAACATTAGCTAGGCTAGGGGTTAGAGTTTAAGGTTAGGGTTAAGAGTTAGGTTAACTAACATCCTAAGTCATTTTATTAAAGTAGCTAAAAAGTTGTAAGTAGTTGCTAATTAGCTAAAATGCTCAAGTTGTCCATGTGGAGATTTGAATATGCAAAAGGTTACTAGACGTTTGCATTACATGCCCATCCATCCACCCTGACCAACCACCCTACTTTCGTTTTGTTATGCCTTAATTAACCCTCTGTCTTATGTAATGAGACCAGAATCGGGCATATAGGCAGGCATCAATACATTCATTAAATGAAATGGTGGCCTCACCAAAAGAAAACCAAGACGAGAAGTCAATGTGTAGCCTAAACGTTATAACAGTGTCTGTGTTTATTCTATTAAAAAAAATGTAATCTACCTGAATATGGTAGCAGAATTTTACCCAAAACCATTCTGTGATTTTATTTGACCAATATGGGATTGACATTATATGGCATTACTGCATAAATGTAATGAAGGTTTAACTGAATTGTGCACCAAGTGACGTTATTATAACAATTTAATTTCACTAAGTCAATGGTAAGACATGTAGGTAGAATACAAACAGTAGGTGGCAGCATAACCTCAAGGATGAGAATCCACACATTTGTATATTCAATTTAATTGTTCTTTATTTCACGACGATGTACCTCTCCAAAACAATGGCGGTTCATTGTTAAAATGGCTAAAATAGGAGAACGCAGTGCCGTGCCTAATGTCCGTTTTGAACGCTGTGTCCGTTGCTAGGCGTCCCACAGGTGCACTTGACTTTAGGATCCTCGCCGTCATGGGTACAGGGGAAGGCCTGGCCCACCTGTGCGTTTCGATTGGCTACGGCCGAGCTGTTCGCTGCGGTAACCTTCCTTGACATCATGTCAAACACAGTGCCTGGTGGGATGAAGAGGAGTAACACTTCAGTGGATACAAGATGGAGACTTCTGAACATCTTCACAACTGACATTGATGTCCAAAAGATATGGCTCATGAATTGACATTGTAACATTTGTGTTATATAGAGCTATGCGTTTCTGCACACACCTGAGTTCCTACTACCTTACCAGCATGTTTCGTTTTTTTTGTCTGTAATGTATGCTGAGCCCTTTTTAAACTCGTACCTGTACATTTGGGAACTTATAACTGCCTAAATTGGAACGTAGTGTCTGTACAGTAACATGCTATACATAGCGTCAGACCATAGGCTCTGCGCTTCACAGCTCTGTATGGGGTTTGACTAACAGCCGTTCTGAATTTGAGCACGACAAGAAGATACCCATCCCTCCTGGTAATTGGACAACTTTTGCAAATGCTATGTTGTCTGAGTGATGCTGTAAATTAAGAAGACTCAATGTATTTTGATGTCATACAAGCAAGCCCAAAGCCACGAGTCCAAATGTGCACATTACATTTCCATATCATAAAACTCATGTCATATACAGTACAGTGTCAATGATCACTGTTTGATGTACAGTTACCAGATGACATGGCGCCATACCCTGGGTGGTTCTGAATAGAATGAACCTGTTTGTTTATTGTGAAGAAAATTTGCCGCGGCACACGCACCTGAATGCTCTTGGGAGGTAATATGGCCGGCATTTGATTGGAAGGAATTCTAGGTCGGGTGAGCAGAAGGACTTGAGTTCCTGTATGTTGTTATGATTACACCATGAGTCGTTAATCATGAAGCATACACCCCCGCCCTTCCTCTTCCCAGAGAGGTGTTTATCTGTCAGCACGATGCATGGAGAAGCTCGGTGGCTGAACCGATTCCGACAACATATCCCGAGAAAGCCATGTTTCTGTGAAACAGAGGATATTACAATCTCTGATGTCTCTCTGGAAGGCCACCCTTGCTTGAATTTCGTCTACCTTGTTGTCAAGGGACTGGACATTGGCGAGTAGTATACTCGGGAGCGGTGAGCGATGTGCACGTCTACGGAGCCTGACCAGGAGGCTGCTCCGTCTGCCCCTTCTGCGGTGCCGTTGTCTTGGATCGGCTTCTGGGATTAGATCCAATGTCCTGGGTGGTGGTCCAAACATAGGATCCACTTCGGGACAGTCGTATTCCTGGTCGTAATGTTGGTAAGTTGACGTTGCTCTTATATCCAATAGTTCTTCCCGGCTGTATGTAATAAGACTTAACATTTCCTGGGGTAACAATGTAAGAAATAATACATAAAAAACTAAATACTGCATAGTTTCCTGAGGACTCGAATCAAGGCGACCATCTCTGTCAGCATCATCATTGAGAATTCTCGTCAGTTATCGTCACAGCTGTGTACATTCCCCCTCAAGCAGACGCCAAGACGGCCCTCATGGAACTACACTGGTCTCTATGTAACCTGGAAACCATATATCCTGAGGCTGCATTTATCGTAGTTTGGGATTTTAACAAAGCAAATTTGAGAACAAGGCTACCTAAATTCTATCAGCATATTGATTGCAGTACTCACGGGGTTAATACACTCGATCACTGCTAATCTAACTTCTGCGATGCATACAAAGCCCTCCCCCGCCCTCCCTTCGGCAAATCCGACCACCACGTCATCTTGCTCATATAGGCAGAAAATCAAACAGGATGTACCAGTGACTAGAACCATTCAACACTAGTCTGACCAATCGGAATCCATGCTTCAAGACTGTTTTGATCACACATACTGGGATATGTTCCGGTCAGCTTCAGATAACAACATCGATCTATACGCTGACTCTGTGAGTGAGTTTATAAGGAAGTGCATTGGAGATGTTGTACCCACTGTGAATATTAAAACCTACCCTAACCAGAAACAATGGATGGATGGCAGCATTCACTCAATACTGAAAGTGCAAACCCCCGCATTTAACCATGGAAAGAGGTCTGGGAATATGGCTGAATATAAACAGTGTAGTTATTCCCTCCGCAAGGCAATCAAACAAGCGAAATGCCGGTACAGGAACAAAGTGGAGTCGCAATTCAACGGCTCAGACACGAGACGTATGTGGCAGGGTCTACAGGAAATCACGGACTACAAAAAAAAAAAACAGCCACGTCACGGACACCGACGTCACGCTTCCAGACAAACTAAATACCTTCTTTACCTGCTTTGAGGATAATACAGTGCCACCGTCGCGGCCCGCTAACAAGGTCTGTGCCCCCCCTCTCCTTCACCATGGCCGACGTGAGTAAAACATTTAAACGCGTTAACCCTCGCAAGGCTGCTGGTCCAGACTGCATTCCTAGCCCCGTCCTCAGAGCATGCGCAGACCAGCTGGCTGGTGGGTTTACGGACATATTCAATCACTCCCTATCCCAGTCCGCTGTCCCCACATGCTTCAAGATGGCCACCATTGTTCCTGTACCCAAGAAGGCAAAGATAACTGAATTAAATATACCGGTACCCCCTGTATATAGCCCCGCTATTGTTATTTACTGCTGCTCTTTAATTATTTGTTTTTCTTATCTCTTACTTTTTTTGGAGGTATTTTCTTAACTGCATTGTTGATTAAAGGGCTTGGAAGTAAGGATTTCACTGTAAGGTCTACACCTGTTGTGTTTGGCGCATGTGACAAGAACATTTTATTTGATATAAATGACTACCGCCCCGTAGCACTCACTTCTGTCATCATGAAGTGCTTTGAGAGACTAGTCAAGGATCATATCACCTCCACCTTACCAGCCACCCGAGACCCACTTCAGTTTGCATACCGCCCCAACAGGTCCACAGATGATGCAATCGCCATCATACTGCACACTGCCCTGTCCCATCTGGACAAGAGGAATACATATGTAAGAATGCTGTTCATTGACTACAGCTCAGCATTCAACACCATAGTACCCTCCAAGCTCATCATCAAGCTGGAGGCCCTGGGTCTCAACCCCGACCTGTGCAATTGGGTCCTGGACTTTCTGACGGGCCGTCCCCAGGTGGTGAAGGTAGGAAACATCTCCACTTCTCTGACCCTCAACACTGGGGCCCCACAAGGGTGCGTGATCAGACCCCTCCTGTACTCCCTGTTCACCCATGACTGCATGGCCATGCACGCCTCCAACTCAATCATCAAGTTTGCAGACGACACAACATTAGTGGGCTTGATTACCAACAACGACGAGACAGCATACAGGGAGGAGGTGAGGGGCACCCGGAGTGTGGTGTCAGGAAAATAACCTCACACTCAACGTCAACAAAACAAAGGAGATGACCGTGGACTTCAGGAAACAGCAGAGGGAGCTATCCACATCGAAGGGACAGCAGTGGAGAAGGTGGAAAGTTTTAAGTTCCTCGGCGTACACATCACAGACAAACTGAAATAGTACAACCACACAGAAGAAGGCGCAACAGCACCTATACAACAATAAAAAAAATTGTCTTGTCACCCAAAACCCTAAGAAACATTTACAGATGCACAATCGAGAGCATTCCGTCGGGCTGTATCAATGCCTGGTACGGCAACTGCACCGCCCTCAACCGCAAGGCTCTCCAGAGGGTGGTGCGGTCTGCACAACGCATCACCGGGGGCAAACTACCTGCCCTCCATGACACCTACAGCACCCGATGTGACAGGAAGGCCAATAAGATCATCAAGGACAACAACCACCCAAGCCACTGCCTGTTCACACCGCTATCATCCAGAAGGCGAGGTCAGTACAGGTGCATCAAGAGACAGAAAAACAGCTTCTATCTCAAGGCCATCAGACTGCTAAACAGCAATCACTAACTCAGAGAAGCTGCTGTCTACATTGGGACCCAATCACTGGCCACTTTAATAAATGTATCACTAGTCACTTTAAACAATGTTTACATATCTTACATTACTCATCTCACACGTATATACTGTATTTTATACCATCTATTGCATCTTGTCTATGCCGGACGGCCATCGCTCAACCATCTATTTATATGTACATATTCTTATTCATCCCTTTACATTTGTGTGTGTATAAGGTAGTTGTTGTGAATTTGTTAGATTACTTGTTAGATATTACTGCATTGTCGGAACTAGAAGCACAAGCATTTCGTTACTCGCATTAACATCTGCTAACCATGTGTACGTGACCAATAAAATTTGATTTAATTAGATTTGATTTTACTGATGTCAAGAATTTGAAAACAGACGTTTTTGCACGTGCTAGTTCAAACGTTTGTTGTTGGTTTCTATCCTCAGAAAATGTATGATTGATTACTCCCTGCATAAGAGGCAACAGTATTTCCATTGGAAAAGCCTACTACTACTACTGTGTGTGTGTACACTACCGTTCAAAAGTTTGGGGTCACTTAGAAATGTCCTTGTTTTTGAAAGAAAAGCACATTTTTGTCCATTAAAATAACATCATATTGTTCAGAAATACAGTGTAGACATTGTTAATGTTGTAAATGACTATTGTAGCTGGAAACTGCTTATTTTTAATGGAATATCTACATAGGCGTATAGAGGCCCATTATCAGCAACCATCACTCCTGTGTTGTAATGGCACGTTGTTAGCTAATCCAAGTTTATCATTTTAAAAGGTTCATTGATCATTAGAAAACCATTTTACAACTATGTTAGCACAGCTGAAAACTGTTGTTCTGATTAAAGAAGCAATAAAACGGACCTTCTTTAGACTAGTTGAGTATCTGGAGAATCAGAATTTGTGGGTTCGATTGCAGGCTCAAAATGGCCAGAAACAAATAAATTTCTTCTGAAACTCGTCAGTCTATTCTTGTTCTGAGAAATGATGGCTATTCTATGCGAGAAATTGCCAAGAAATTGAAGATCTCGTACAACGCTGTGTACTACTCCCTTCACAGAACAGCGCAAACTGGTTCTAACCAGAATAGAAAGAGGAGTGGGAGGCCCCGGTGCACAACTGAGCAACAGGACAAGTACATTCGAGTGTCTAGTTTGAGAAACAGATGCCTCACAAGTCCTCAACTGGCAGCTTCATTAAATAGTACCTGTAAAACACCAGTCTCAACGTCAACAGTGAAGAGGCGACTCCGGGATGCTGGCCTTCTAGGCAGAGTTCCTCTGTCCAGTGTCTGTGTTCTTTTGCCCATCTTAATCTTTTCTTTTTATTGGCCAGTCTGAGAGATGGCTTTTTCTTTGCAACCCTGCTCTGTAGGGTTAGTAGGCATGTGATCTTGAGGGTTTGTCTAGAAGGGATACAGACGTTTGGCAAAATTGACTTTTCATAGCAGGTTTAGGAGAATTAACATAGCAGTGAATTACGTTAAGGCTAGGAAAAGGGTTAGGGTTAGCTAAAATGCCCCCCAAAAATCCCCTTTTGACATCAAGTTGAATCCCATCTAGACATGAACATCTTGAGGTGGCTCACCTACTCCGTATTGCTGAGTGATTAACCAAAATGTTGGTTATTTTTCGTTTTTTTAAACAACTAATTGACCAACATAGGTTCAATTATTTCAATGTGCAGTTAATTTCTCTATAGATAAATCAGATCAAGCCTGAACTGTGTGATGTAGGAGGGAGTTGTAGTTTCCAACAGGCCAATATTCTACAAAGTTTAACAGATGTAGTAGGGAGTTGTAGTTTCCAACAGGCCAATATTCTACAAAGTTTAACAGATGTAGTAAGGAGTTGTAGTTTCCAACAGGCCAATATTCTACAAAGTTTAACAGATGTAGTAGGGAGTTGTAGTTTCCAACAGGCCAATATTCTACAAAGTTTAACAGATGTAGTAGGGAGTTGTAGTTTCCAACAGGCCAATATTCTACAAAGTTGAACAGATGTCGTAGGGAGTTGTAGTTTCCAACAGGCCAATATTCTACAAAGTTGAACAGATGTCGTAGGGAGTTGTAGTTTCCAACAGGCCAATATTCTACAAAGTTTAGCACAGAGAGAAGGGGCAGAAGAATGAATGCATGATGGAGAGGGATAGAGAGCAGTTGCTTCACCAGGTACCTCTACCTGAAAATACATGATCCAAGTGATTGATAGTTGGTATTCAGCAGTCATAAAACTATGCCTCGTTTACTTTGAAGAACTATTAAAATAGTGATTTTGTCAGACAGCGTAGGCAACAAATAATAATAAAGTAATCAAATAAAACATATTTTATTAAAGTAAAGTAAATAAATGATGGTTAATAAGTGATAAGCAGTCACTACCACCACGGGACTATTATGAATAGTTTTAGTCTGTGTTGTTACAGCATTCAACTCACATAAGGAATAGTGCATTTACTGTTGAAAGGAATTATCGAGATCGAAAACCGTGACTGTTTTTTTAATAATCAAACCGAAACGGATCTCAAAAAGCACTAAATCGCTCAGCACTAGCATCGCTAGGCTAGACCAACCGAGACCAACCTCCGGCACGACTGCCATTTCAAATGACATGTCAGAAAATGACAGTACTGCAGATAGTTCATTGCCCCTAAAATTGTCAGGTTTTCATGTTTGTTTTCAAATGACGGCCCCTTTTGTACTTGAAATCGGTCTCGGTACATTGGTTCTTGGATTGGATCTCAAGGGGTTGGGTCTTCGTCTGGGGAGGTCCGGTCTCGACTTCATCTGTGGTTACAACTGACACACTCGCATATGGAGTGTTGTCCAGGTCTGGATTATTCATACACAATTCACGGCAGCCCACTCCGATCTCCATTTCCTCTTTAACAGGCTAAGGCTGTGCTGATCCTTTGACACACCTTTGATATCTCTCTATTCCCTTTATTAAGCTCTTTGTCTTGTTCTGGGCTCGGTGAGGTAATATTGAGGGGGCATAATCTGGATGGAGTTGGATCCTTTGACGGCTTGCCTGTGCACAGGCTTGGTATTAGACTATATGAGATGTCAAGGGAAAAGACAGGAACAATACTCAAGTCACATGATTTATAGTCCATTTTCACAACGTCTCTTAACTAAAACATTAAATAGAGCACTGCATAATTGAATGGTCTCAAAACAGTTTCCAGAGAGAAATAAAAAGTAAGAACAAGAAGGGAAAAAAATAACATTAAACACCATGAAATTAAAAACAGTTTTATAATAGATTGAATTGATGCTAATTTTACCCACTGAGTATCTACCTATTAGGCAGCGGTTTAGCATCTTTTAGAATCCGAGATTGAAATACATACACTCTCTAACACGTAGGGCTCAGCATTCCCGAACAGTACCATTACAATTAATAACGTTGAACAAACTTCATTTTAACTAACTTTACCTGTTGTCCGCTGATTTTGTCCCTATGTCGGAAGGTAATCCGATACAAAATATCCAAAGGAAAGCGCTATCAACCACCCGACTTTCAGGACACTGGTCTGCAGAGGTGGGACCAAGTCATTGTTTTACTAGTCACAAGCAAGTCTCAAGTCTTAGCACTCAAGTCCCACGTCAAGTCCCAAGTCAAGACAGGCAAGTCAGTCAAGTCTCAAGTCAAGACCAACAAGTCCCAAGTCAAGACAGGCAAGTATCAAGTCAAGTCTCAAGTCCTAAACAAGTCATAATATGCTCTTCAAATGTAATACCATTTCATATTTTTAACAAGAGTAATAGTTAGTATATTACATTTACGCAAATCATGAATGATTTAAAAAATATCTATATATTTATTACTTTCCAAATAAACTTTATATTTCCATGGAAATACATGGGTAGACATGAGAAAGACCCCCCCCCCCCCCCCCAATAGCGATCGACTATCGAGGATCGCTATGGGGCACAATCGGGCAATGTAGGCTTGTACACAATCGCCCAACCTTAAACACACACACACCCTCTCTCTCTCTGTGTGGTTACAGTAGGCTAACGTATGTCAATGGTTTTAGGAACAGCAGTAACATGAGGCAGGATTTAGGCTACCAACTGCCTAGCCAGTTGTAGCTCAATCTTGGGTGCAATGATCACTTTCCACACTGACTGACTGTGTGAAGGCTCATTGATTTAACGTTTCGTTAGCCTACATGATACACCAGTAAAGTAATAAAATATATAGCTGTCGGCTATATTAGCCACAATTTACCATTCTTTGTGCAGCTTCAAATGTCGAACAAAGTTGGAAATTGTTGCGCCTCCATCTGTAATTTTCTTCCCCGCATATTTTGCAGGTTGCAATCCGCTTTTTGTTGATACAGCGTTGTTTTTATATTCAAAAATAATAATTTGGGGTATCATCTTTCCAAGGGCTCCATCTGAATTCACTCGCCGACGTTCCTCTGCACTGCCACGCACGACTTTTTCTCAGCTGGCACAATTTGATTGTCTGCTGTCCGATTCAAACTGTGATCCGTTAAATTAAGAGTTGATGCGCTGCACACATTTTAATAGCATCATTTTTAATATTTGGGCTCGGGGAGGGTATCAAGTCAGGTTGAGTCATAAGGCTTAAGTCCAAGTCAAGTCACGAGTCATCGGTGTTGAAGTCGAGTTGCAAGTCATCATATTTGTTACTCATGTCTGACTCGAGTCCAAGTCATGTGACTCGAGTCCACACCTCTGCTGGTCTATATATCTCCGGATTAATTTTCAATAATGACATCATTCGCACACGACAAACACTTGCATAATATGGCCGAGCCTAACCGAACAACAGACTGAATGTTGTCACACTCAATCAGCTGGCATATTTCACAAACACTTCCAGCTGATTGCGAGGAAATGCTTTGGTCAACTGCCTTCGGTTACATTTGTCTATTTACATATTGTGCATCTCCTGCATGGGTCAGGAGATTGAAAATACAAGTGACAATTTAGCTAACGAGATTGCGGTAAAATAGATAGAAAGTGTAAAAAAAAAGAAAAAAAAGGTGTCTATGGAACTATTTCACGCTCTGAATATTTTTCCATGACACTTCCGGACCGATGCTTGCCTAAACGTCAGACTGTTACCATGGTTACCCCGTGGCTATTCAGTCTGAAATAAGTCTGTCTAAAAAAACGACTTGAGTTTCTACGAGGCAGAATGTTGAATAAAATGATATTTACACTTACTTGACCTGTTGGTCCATTTGATGGTAGGTGGAGGAGATAGGGTATCCGCAGGAAAGTGTTGTTTACCCGACTTTTTTGCAGTGTTTTAACTTGTTAAACTTACCAGTAATGAAGTGTGCGCTAAACACCCTTGTATTTGACGTTGGCGTCCAACCACCTCGTTTTACAGCAAGTGTTCATGCATCCCCGCTGTGCTGCTTCTTTTGGAAATCTATAAACTTTTCATTTCTGTCAATAGGTTTGTTCCCGATCTTCGGGAGTACCCCACCACCGAACAACATTGTCCAAAGCGTTTTACTCTCTGCATGGCCCTAAATGTCCTAAAATTACTAGCCTAATTCTAGGAGGTAGCTAGATACTGTTTTTAGACTTTCTTTAGCTGTTAGTTTACATTCGCACCGGACAACGGTTGCGGAACACTTCCGTACATAGCTCCTTGAAAATGGTTCCCAACTGAGCGATATCATTTCCCGCATGGGCCAAGCTGCAAAGTCAACATTGGCTATATATAATATAATTAGAATAGAACTGTATTGTTCCTCAAAATGGTCAATTTGTATTTGTTTTAGTGCCAACAATAAAACAAGGACAGGATGTTGTACACAAACGCCATAATCACACCGATAGTATTTTTTACGCAAAATGGTACGCAACATCATTTGGATATGTGTGCAACAAATGTTCAACATTCACCCTCCGCTACCATTTCTGTCAAGCCGTCTACGCATACATTTTGACGCTTAACTGCACTGCAACTGCCTCTCCAACGCATCGCCGCAAGGCAAACGCAGGGTTCCATATCATATCCATTACACCAATTATGTTGCTAAACGTTTCTTAAACAGAAGAAAAAGGGGGCGGGAGCTACCTTTATTTGTCCTATAGAAACTCTTGTTTTAGTTGCACAACGGTTTCAACTGTTTTGAATAATAATTACACCCCTGAAATCTCACTGCCGCGCTATATTGGATGTAGTTATCACATTCACCACTAGGTGGCAGAACTTGACAGGTTTCAGCAGTATGGGTTTACGATGGGTTACGTAAAGTTCAGAAATGTGATTGTAGTTGTTTATAATGTTGACCTTAAAACAGGGGAAATTAAATAATAAAATGCATATATAAAATAAAACACAAATTCGATTCTTTGTGGGCATGTGGTGGTCGATGTAATGCAGAGAATTGAAGCAGGAGACCATATCCTTGGTTCTGTGTTGTTTGATTCAGTTCAATCTACCCATGTGTTCCAGTCACAGCAATACCATCTGATGTATGCCACCATTTAATACAACTACCCACACGATAGTAGTGTTAAACGGTGTGAGAACGTGACTGAATGTTTAATCACTGTCACTAATTCCAGCATGCAAAGTGACCCCGTTTCCTCTCTCAGTGCTAGTGTGACTGAGATGACATGGATGAAATGAGGAATGCATTTGAGGGGTGGAGTGAGACAGTGGATTGGTCTAAAGAAACCCATGACATGCAGTGGCACTTGCTCTCACACTCACTCTCGTACACACGCACACACAACCACCATTGTAGAGTGTCTTGGGTCACAGGCTAGCTCCAGTCACAATGTGTGGGCCAGGGTGTTTGTGAGGATTTTCAGAGCCACCAAGGGGCATAACAACACTATAATCTGTAGAGCAGCCAAGGGGCATAATAATAACTCTCTGATCTGTAGAGCAGCCAAGGGCCATAATAATATCTCTCTGATCTGTAGAGCAGCCAAGTGGCATAATAATAACTCTCTGATCTGTAGAGCAGCCAAGGGGCATAATAATAACTCTCTGATCTGTAGAGCAGCCATGGGGCATAATAGTAACACTATGATCTGTAGAGCAGCCAAGGGGCATAATAATAACTATCTGATCTGTAGAGCAGCCAAGGGGCATAATAATATCTATCTGATCTGTAGAGCAGCCAAGGGGCATAATAATAACTCTCTGATCTGTAGAGCAGCCAAGGGGCATAATAATAACTCTATGATCTGTAGAGCAGCCAAGGGGCATAATAATAACTCTCTGATCTGTAGAGCAGCCAAGGGGCATAATAATAACTCTCTGATCTGTAGAGCAAACAAGGGGCATAATAATAACTCTCTGATCTGTAGAGCAGCCAAGGGGCATAATAATAACTCTCTGATCTGTAGAGCAGCCAAGGGGCATAATAATAACTCTCTGATCTGTAGAGCAGCCAAGGGGCATAACAACACTATAACCTGTAGAGCAGTCAAGGGGCATAATAATAACTCTCTGATCTGTAGAGCAGCCAAGGGGCATAATAATAACTCTCTGATCTGTAGAGCAGCCAAGGGGCATAATAATAACTCTATGATCTGTAGAGCTGCCAAGGGGCATAATAATAACTCTATGATCTGTAGAGCAGCCAAGGGCCATAATAATAACTCTATGATCTGTAGAGCAGCCAAGGGGCATAATAATAACTCTCTGATCTGTAGAGCAGCCAAGGGGCATAAACACACCTATGAATGGAGGTCACCGTTCCAGACCGTTCCAGCTCCTTAGTGTCTCATTAGTTGGTAATCACAAGCAATGATTAGCATGGACCATTTCCTGAAATGTTTAAAGAAATATACAGTGGGGAGAACAAGTATTTGATACACTGCCGATTTTGCAGGTTTTCCTACTTACAAAGCATGTAGAGGTCTGTAATTTTTATCATAGGTACACTTCAACTGTGAGAGACGGAATCTAAAACAAAAATCCCGAAAATCACATTGTATGATTTTTAAGTAATTAATTAGCATTTTATTGCATGACATAAGTATTTGATACATCAGAAAAGCAGAACTTAATATTTGGTACTGAATCCTTTGTTTGCAATTACAGAGATCATACGTTTCCTGTAGTTCTTGACCAGGTTTGCACACACTGCAGCAGGGATTTTGGCCCACTCCTCCATACAGACCTTCTCCAGATCCTTCAGGTTTCGGGGCTGTCGCTGGACAATACGGACTTTCAGCTCCCTCCAAAGATTTTCTATTGGGTTCAGGTCTGGAGACTGGCTAGGCCACTCCAGGACCTTGAGATGCTTCTTACGGAGCCACTCCTTAGTTGCCCTGTCTGTGTGTTTCGGGTCGTTGTCATGCTGGAAGACCCAGCCACGACCCATCTTCAATGCTCTTACTGAGGGAAGGAGGTTGTTGGCTAAGATCTCGCAATACATGGCCCCATCCATCCTCCCCTCAATACGGTGCAGTCGTCCTGTCCCCTTTGCAGAAAAGCATCCCCAAAGAATGATGTTTCCACCTCCATGCTTCACGGTTGGGATGGTGTTCTTGGGGTTGTACTCATCCTTCTTCTTCCTCCAAACACGGCGAGTGGAGTTTAGACCAAAAAGCTCTATTTTTGTCTCATCAGACCACATGACCTTCTCCCATTCCTCCTCTGGATCATCCAGATGGTCATTGGCAAACTTCAGACGGGCCTGGACATGCGCCTGCTTGAGCAGGGGGACCTTGTGTGCGCTGCAGGATTTTAATCCATGACGGCGTAGTGTGTTACTAATGGTTTTCTTTGAGACTGTGGTCCCAGCTCTCTTCAAGTCATTGACCAGGTCCTGCCGTGTAGTTCTGGGCTGATCCCTCACCTTCCTCATGATCATTGATGCCCCACGAGGTGAGATCTTGCATGGAGCCCCAGACCGAGGGTGATTGACCATCATCTTGAACTTCTTCTATTTTCTTCTATTTTCTAATAATTGCGCCAACAGTTGTTGCCTTCTCACCAAGCTGCTTGCCTATTGTCCTGTAGCCCATCCCAGCCTTGTGCAGGTCTACAATTTTATCCTTGATGTCCTTACACAGCTCTCTGGTCTTGGCCATTGTGGAGAGGTTGGAGTCTGTTTGATTGAGTGTGTGGACAGGTGTCTTTTATACAGGTAACGAGTTCAAACAGGTGCAGTTAATACAGGTAATGAGTGGAGAACAGTAGGGCTTCTTAAAGAAAAACTAACAGGTCTGTGAGAGCCGGAATTCTTACTGGTTGGTAGGTGATCAAATACTTATGTCATGCAATAAAATGCAAATTAATTACTTAAAAATCATACAATGTGATTTTCTGGATTTTTGTTTTAGATTCCGTTTCTCAAAGTTGAAGTGTACCTATGATAAAAATTACAGACCTCTACATGCTTTGTAAGTAGGAAAACCTGCAAAATCGGCAGTGTATCAAATACTTGTTCTCCCCACTGTATATATATATATTATTTGTGTAAACCCGATATGGATGATGTATTCAGCACCACATAGAAAAATCAGAAAATTAATTATTAGACACATAACAGTAATTAATTCTGCAATGAAAATACAAAATAAAACGCATTAATGACAGATGACCGACCTTGACTAAGGTGCGGGTTTTACCCTTGTTAACGAAGAAGAAATCTTACTCCTCAATGATGTCTGAGGGCAGCAGAAAAATTTATGAATTCCTGATAATTGCAAATATTCATTTTAACATTAAGTAGCATCTCTGTTTGATTGCATACTAGTTCTATAATAGGAATGTTGAGACATACATGACTCAGAGGCCATCCTCATTTAGGACATTATTTTATTCCACTATTATGTCAATAAAAAAAAAGAGAAGTGAACACACTTGTTCTAGTGATCGTCTGAGCATAGTTAGTGTACTAGTTAGTGTACACAATTCTTTAACAAAATGGAACTGGACATTGAATATATATATTTTTTTTAAACACACTTCACTAACCAAGGACATGATGGTAGGATTGTCTAGCATTTTACAACTGCAGAAGAATGACATGTAAACAATGAATAAGAGCAGATTTTAGGCTCTAGTTGAAAAGCCAACATAAAAAAAAAACGATCTAATAGGTTAAAAAGGAAATACAGAACGTTTGCCTCTGGGGGTGCTCTTGAGCCAAATGGGGTCCCCCTAAATGTACAGAAATATTGCTCATCGATCACCTCATTGGACAGGAAAGGTGCCCACCTCTCCACGGCATGAGTAGAAGCATATTTGTTAATTAAAACTAAAGGGTTTTATGTGGTTTCATGAGTTAAGAAATGGACTAATGTTCTATCATATGAACTGTACGGCGTCTTTAAGCCACGTGGAATGACTGGGTTACTGGACCCATGACTATATTGCCCACCAGCACTGCCAACTGAAAGGGAGACCTCTTCAGTGGAATGTCACACGTGAACCTTTTGACACAAATAAGATAATCATTACTCATAATTCAATTGCATTCCATTTCAAATTCTTGGCCTGACGAGATAGTGAGAAAGATAGTGAGAAAGATAGTGACAAAGCACTAGAGCCGAGTTTTTCATGCTATTACAGTTGTTCCTTTCAAATGAATATACACTAGTGTTTTATTATATACTTACAGCAGTCATCTGCTTTAAACTGATCCCTTTAGAATTAAAATATGTTCTTAAAACATACATTTTTGAAAGTTGGGAAACAGTTTGTAGAGAGGGAATAGGGAGAGAAAAAAAATAACTTAAAAACAGTCTTATGAGTGCTATAATAACAACTATGATAGATTGTCATGTGCATATTACATTACGTGTAGGTGTGGGATACGGGCTTCAGTTTGTAGCCCATTCCCCCCCCCCCCCCCCCTCCATCTCCTCAGAAAAAGGCCGGGTTTGTGTGCTCGATGACGCAGCGCTTGCAGTGGCGCTTCACAAAGCGCAGTGCGTCCAGAGGCGCGTCGCAGTCCTGCACGTTGAGCAGCTGCAGGTCGAAGCAGTTGGCCGCCACCACTTGCAGCCCGCGGCCCGTGATGCTCTCGCACGACTTGAGGCTCAGCCGCTTCAGATTGAAGCAGTTGAGCGCCAGCAGTTCCAGGCCTGCATCCGACACCAGCGGACACTTTCCGATGTCCAGCGACTTTAGCTTGGGGCAACTCTTGGCCAGGTACTCCAGGCCATGGTCCGTGAGGCCCTCGCAGCCCCGCGCGTTCAGGTATCGCAGCCGTGAGCAATACTTAGCGACATACCGAACCCCGACGTCAGTGATCTTCCCACAATGCGCCACGCTCAAGTAGCGCAACCGGCCTTCAAGCTTGGCGATCTCGCGCAGGCCGAAGTCGCTGACGTAGCGGCAGTCGCTGACGCTGAGCTCGCGCACGGCGGGGCAGTAGATGACCAGGTAGCGAAGGCCCTCGTCGGTGAGGCGCATGCAGCGCCGCAGGTAGAGGTGGGTGAGCTGGGTGCAGTGGGCAGCGATGGTGTGCAGGCCTTCGTCCTCCAGGGCCAAGCAGTCAGTCATGTCCAGGTAGCGGATGGAGATCTGCTGGCCGTGCATTGGCGATAGTTTAAGGGAGACCTCCCGCGTCAGACTGATGCAGGTCACCTTGGAGCAGCCTTGAGAGAGAGAGAGAGAGAGAGAAAGAGAGAAATAAAGAAAGAGTGAAAGAGAGAGAATGTAGTATTTAGGTGTATTCAGGATAGAGAGAGAGCGTATCAAAACTACCAACAACAAAAAAAACTAAAGTGAAATACAGTCGACCACAGAACCCATTTCTTACAAAACAGTCCCAAAATTCAGAGCATTTCTTAAGGCCCACTAATTACATTTTATGGAATGC
Source organism: Salvelinus alpinus (assembly GCF_045679555.1). Classification (NCBI taxonomy): domain Eukaryota; kingdom Metazoa; phylum Chordata; class Actinopteri; order Salmoniformes; family Salmonidae; genus Salvelinus; species Salvelinus alpinus. Next base: position 7,848,001 of record NC_092115.1, on the reverse strand, counting down.
ACATGTCAGGTATTCCATGCCCTGTCCAACGTCACGTAAGAGACCATTCTACTCCTGTTTGTTTTAATTCCCAGAGCGATATTAAAACCAGAAGTCATGAGCATTGAGATCTGCTACTGATCTACAAATGGAAAGCAGCGCGGCACTCCATCTTGGGGGGGGGGGGGGGGGGGGGAAAATTAAAACAAACACAACGACTAGTAGGGAACACGCCCGGGTTTTCTGGTTCCACCCTTTTGCATAAATCTTTCACTAGAACATGCCGGATGTTTTTAATTGTGACTGGCCACAGCCTTTCTTCTTTCACCAGGCCATCCCTTCCTGAAAAACATTATGTTGAGTTTAAAAGGCTTCTCTTTCCTTCCTCCTATAACCTCTCTTGTGCAGACTGAAACGTGGGATGCCCACGTTGAGAGGAAAAGGAAGCAAGGTACGACAGCTCTGAGATAGCAAGAAGAGCGATGTTTGAACATTCGGGAAAGTGCTGAGCTGCCAAATAGGTTAGTTGATGGTCTTGCCTTTCAGAAGTGTATGAAAGCTATGAAGTGGATGGAATGGTTTTGCATCTAACGGAAACATCTGAGATGTGTTACTCCACTTTGTTTCTGAACATTTTTCTTCCATTCGAGGCCTAATGAACAGAACCCAGATTCCTTCAACAGAGGGAACTCCAGCTGACCTATGACACGCACCGGGACGGCAACAATCTACTCCGGCAGGAAGAAGGGCACAGGAAGTGGGAAATAAAACACCAGGAAAGAGACTGAAGTCGCATTCCATTCCCATATTCCATTGGTCCTCCTCCTCTCTGAAAACACCGGAGACAATATGCAGCGAGAGTGTAGAGAGAGAGAAATACTGTAGCAAACAACACTGGGCTCTGGACAGTTTGTACCACAGAGAACGTAGGACGTTTGTTTGGGTTGTCCTAGCAGGAGACCTGGCTCAAATACACACCGGTATACATGTAACATCTGTGGTGCACTTATCTTGAGATTTGTACTTTTAGGAGTATTCCATTGGTTCGTTCCATTGTGCCAGGAAAACTAGTAATTGAACGTATTAAATAATGACATTTGACACACAGTATGTATTTCACCTAGGTCTGCAAAGCTGGGTTGACTTGGACAAGGTATTAACTCAAAGAGGCCCTTTTCACAGTGCTAGTCAAATTAGGGTTGTGTTATAAGCCTACATGTATTTTGACTAATCTTTCATAGATTAGTCATTTGATTCATGTCAGGTTTTCAGCATGGGATATAATACTAATATGTGAACGCATTATTCAAAGAGTAGGTCTTTGAAGAGATGAGAGAAGAACATTCCAGAACATTGTGATCCTGTACGTCCTACATGTTGTAATGTAAACAGAGATAACACCGGGTCCTGGGAGTGGGAGGGACAGTCAGAAGTAGTATTCATTACTGTCAGACCCTGGTTCCTGAAGAACAGGATAGCTAGGTCATACTTTAGGAATGTACCACCTTACCCAAGGTTTCTCTGGTTTGTCTTCTTTAAAATAACAACTCACAAGTTATTTCAATGTATCCCTTCCGTACCGGGAAATTAGTGCAAAGAGGTGGCCTTGCTGCAACCAAGGATTTCTGTATGGGAGACTACCTCTCCAAGAGGAAGGTTGGCACCTTAGATACATTAGGCACCATAATGATTTCTGTATGGGAGACTACCTCTCCAAGAGGAAGGTTGGCACCTTAGATACATTAGGCACCATAATGATTTCTGTATGGGAGACTACCTCTCCAAGAGGAAGGTTGGCACCTTAGATACATTAGGCACCATAATGATTTCTGTATGGGAGACTACCTCTCCAAGAGGAAGGTTGGCACCTTAGATACATTAGGCACCATAATGATTTCTGTATGGGAGACTACCTCTCCAAGAGGAAGGTTGGCACCTTAGATACATTAGGCACCATAATGATTTCTGTATGGGAGACTACCTCTCCAAGAGGAAGGTTGGCACCTTAGATACATTAGGCACCATAATGATTTCTGTATGGGAGACTACCTCTCCAAGAGGAAGGTTGGCACCTTAGATACATTAGGCACCATAATGATTTCTGTATGGGAGACTACCTCTCCAAGAGGAAGGTTGGCACCTTAGATACATTAGGCACCATAATGATTTCTGTATGGGAGACTACCTCTCCAAGAGGAAGGTTGGCACCTTAGATACATTAGTCACCATAATGATTTCTGTATGGGAGACTACCTCTCCAAGAGGAAGGTTGGCACCTTAGATACATTAGGCACCATAATGATTTCTGTATGGGAGACTACCTCTCCAAGAGGAGGGTTGGCACCTTAGATACATTAGTCACCATAATGATTTCTGTATGGGAGACTACCTCTCCAAGAGGAGGGTTGGCACCTTAGATACATTAGTCACCATAATATCTCTGAGCAGCAGTTTTTTTTAAATTTAAGGCAGGAGGAGGGTAAGTGTACTTTTCTTTCTTTCACACACAGTTTTTCCTTTGTGGCTTTGTGATTCTGCTGTATTGGTCTACTTGTGATAACTGTGATATGTGGTGTTTTTTTTCTCTCCTACTGAACCTAGTGAAGATCAAATCAAATGTATTTATAAAGCCCTTTGTACATCAGCTGATATCTCAAAGTGCTGTACAGAAACCCAGCTTAAAACCCCAAACAGCAAGCAATGCAGGTGAATACACTTGACAGTAAGTCTGCTAAATGATTAAAATGTTCAACGTAGATGTTTACCTGAAACGTCTAGATGCTCCAGGTTAGGGCAGCGCGACACCACCTCGAACACGGCGTCATTGGACACGTTATAGCAGCCCGCCACCTCCAGGCGGCGCAGCTCGGGGCAACACTGGGCCACCGTGAGCAGCCCGTGGTCCGTCAACCTCCGGCACCCGCTCGCCACCAGGGTCTCCAGCATCAGGCACACGTTGGGCGTGTCCTGGCAGAGGCGCCGCGTCAGTACCCGCAAAGCCCGGTCGACGTGGAGCACATCTCCCGTCAGCCGGATGCTCCGCCACAGCCGGGGATCCCACGCCAGGTTGTACCAGCGGCGGCAGACGCGGGCGCAACGGCACAGCTGGTTGGTGGGCAGGCGGGCAAAGACGTCCAGGAAGATGTGATCCGGCAATAGGTCGATGGGCACCGATGCCCCCTGGTGGTGGTCCCGGTTGGCGCGGCGGCGTGAGTGGGTGACGGAGAAGAGAGGGGGAGGGGAGGTGGCGTGCACCATGGCAACCGTCTCAGAGGAGGAGGTGGAGGAGGAGCTGTTGAAGGGGGCCGACGGGGGGATGAGAGGAGAGAGAGGGTGGAGGTGAGGAGGAAGGATGAGAGCAGGGCTGGGGGTGCTCAATGTCCGCATGCTCAGGTCCGAATCTGGGTGGGCGCAAAGGAGAGAAAGAAAGAGAGAGAGAGAGAGAGAGAAACAGAGACAGAGACAGAGAGAGAGAGAGAGGGTTAATTGTTGCCCTCTGTGTGTGAAAAAAACATACTGTCAGGTGACCAATAGGAATGACTCTCTTTGTTCTCTGTAGCATCAAATTCTTCAGAGTGCTCAGCCTGAGTTGACCTTCTAGACAGCAGGGCTGCCTTTAGTAAGAAAAAACATACTGCAACCATCAAACAAAATATTTGTATCCATGATGCCAGATCATGTCTGTTCCCACGGGGGCGAGCCAATGACTTAGTTAAACTTTAAAGGGAATGCAATTCTCTTTCATTAAAGGTTTAACATCACCTTACATCATTTCACAAATAGTTTAATCTTTACTCATTCATTTTATACAAGAATTAGATGCAAACCCCATAATTGAGAAATGTACATATTCAGAGATATAGTTATGTGTGTTTCCTGTCCTCTCTGAGGTCACCAAATGAAACACACTTGTCATACCCGTCCTTTAAGTGTCCACGGACCATTCACACAAGTGGACATTTTCTATCAAATCCCCATTTTGGGGATTTAGGAGTTCGACATGTGCAATCCTTTGTTTTCTCTATGTGTCTCTTTCTGCATGGCCAGGAATTTACGACATAACAGACCCTGGGTGTAGGTGAGAGAGAGAGAGAGAGGGGGATGCCACGATCTATACCCAGAAAGGGCCACGTCATGACACCACCTAACTGAGGAACTCAATTTAACCTTGCGTAATACCCTAGATGCAGTCGCACCCCTAAAAACCAAAAACATTTGTACAAACCATGAATCAAAATGAATTATATCCTACAAACCATGAATCAAAATGAATTATATCCTACAAACCATGAATCAAAATGAATTATATCCTACAAACCATGAATCAAAAATGAATTATATCCTACAAACCATGAATCAAAATGAATTATTTCCTACAAACCATGAATCAAAATGAATTATATCCTACAAACCATGAATCAAAATGAATTATATCCTACAAACCATGAATCAAAATGAATTAGTTCCTACAAACCATGAATCAAAATGAATTATATCCTACAAACCATGAATCAAAATGAATTATATCCTACAAACCATGAATCAAAATGAATTAGTTCCTACAAACCATGAATCAAAAATGAATTATTTCCTACAAACCATGAATCAAAATGAATTATATCCTACAAACCATGAATCAAAATGAATTATTTCCTACAAACCATGAATCAAAATGAATTATTTCCTACAAACCATGAATCAAAAATGAATTATTTCCTACAAACCATGAATCAAAAATGAATTATTTCCTACAAACCATGAATCAAAAATGAATTATTTCCTACAAACCATGAATCCTCAAAATGTTTTACAGCTGCACCATCGAGAGCATGTTGACTGGTTGCATCACTGCCTGGTATGGCAACTGCTCGGCCTCCGACCGCAAGGCACCTCAGAGGGTAGTGCGTACGGCCCAGTACATCACCGGGGCCAAGCTTCCTGCCAACCAGAACCTCTATACCAGGCGGTGTCAGAGGAAGGCCTTAAAAATTGCCATGGACTCCAGCCACCCAAGTCATAGACTGTTCTCTCTGCTACCGCACAGCAAGCGGTACCGGAGCGCCAAGTCTAGGTCTAAGAGGCTCCTAAATAGCTTCTACCCCCAAGCCACAAGACTCCTGAACAGCTAATCAAATGGCTACCCAGACTATTTGCATAGCCCCCCCCCCATATGTCTGCTCATTGAGGTACTATAATTACAGTATGTCTGTCTGTCTCATTGAGGTACTATAATTACAGTCTGACTGTCTGTCTCATTGAGGTACTATAATTACAGTCTGTCTGTCTGTCTGCCTGATTGAGTTACTATAATTACAGTCGGACTGTCTGTCTGATAAAGGTACTATAATTACAGTCTGACTGTCTGTCTGTCTCATTGAGGTACTATAATTACATCTGTCTGTCTGTCTGATTCATTGTGGTACTATAATTACCGTCTGTCCGTCCGATTGAGGTACTATAATTACTGTGTGTCTGTCCGTCCGATTGAGGTACTATAATTACAGCCTGTCGGTCTGTCTTTTCTATCTGTCAGTCAGTATGTCTTTCTAATATATTAACTTAAACAAGTTGTGTTTAGCGAGTTAAAAAGCACAAAGTGTTTTCACTCGCATGGACTTTTTCTACATGTCACGTTTGGTGGATGTGTTTCTGTAGGTACATGAAATTTGACCACTATTTTTGATATTGGAGTAGGCTATCCTCAAGCCATTCTCACCATGCCAGGACCAACACATCACGGTGCTCACCAGCCATAAACAGACCACGGTGCTCACCATGCCAGGACCAACACATCACGGTGCTCACCAGCCATAAACAGACCACGGTGCTCACCATGCCAGGACCAACACATCACGGTGCTCACCAGCCATAAACAGACCACGGTGCTCACCAGCCATAAACACACCACGGTGTTCACCAGCCATAAACACACCATGGTGTTCACCAGCCATAAACACACCACGGTGTTCACCAGCCATAAACACACCATGGTGTTCACCAGCCATAAACACACCATGGTGTTCACCAGCCATAAACACACCACGGTGCTCACCAGCCATAAACACATCACGGTGTTCACCAGCCATAAACACACCACGGTGTTCACCAGCCATAAACACACCACGGTGTTCACCAGCCATAAACACACCACGGTGTTCACCAGCCATAAACACACCACGGTGTTCACCAGCCATAAACACACCACGGTGTTCACCAGCCATAAACACACCACGGTGTTCACCAGCCATAAACACACCACGGTGTTCACCAGCCATAAACACACCACGGTGTTCACCAGCCATAAACACACCATGGTGCTCACCAGCCATAAACACACTGTGGTGTCCACCAGCCACAAAATAAGTTCAAGGCCCATTCATGTGAATATACTATTATAGCCACAGCAATAAGAACCAAAATCTTCCCTCTTTTTCATTTTGTCATGGAGATTAGTATTCCAGACCCGTCTGAGGTTTTATCCCCTCTGATGAAGAACACAGGCACAACGTCTGACAAAATGGCCTCGAAATGTCAAGTTCTCCAGACTGAAACGAACAAAATGGCCTCGAAATGTCAAGTTCTCCAGACTGAAACTAACAAAATGGCCTCGAAATGTCAAGTTCTCCAGACTGAAACTAACAATATGGCCTCGAAATGTCAAGTTCTCCAGACTGAAACTAACAAAATGGCCTCGAAATGGCAAGTTCTCCAGACTGAAACTAACAAAATGGCCTCGAAATGTCAAGTTCTCCAGACTGAAACTAACAAAATGGCCTCAGCAGCAACATGTTTGTTTTTTCTCTCCAATTAGGCCAACAACTATCTTTTTGCAATTTTGAATAAAGATGAATTCCACCAAATCCAACACCAGAATCGTTTGCATACATAGAACAATAATTCTCCAATGAACTGGCGTGACCTTCTCCTTGAACCAGGTCAAGCATTCCACGCCGAACAAGAAGTGCCGTGTAGTGCTGTGATACAAGTCTTTTGTGTTAGTTCCAATAAATGACCCAAAACAACAATGTAACCAACAATTTCATTGTTTCCGTCCTTTCATTTTTGATCATGAATAGAGGACGTAGTAGGGGTGACTGGACAGGTCATTTAGGTGCAATGGACCAGGAGGAAAGTCTTCATCAAACATTGTGGGGAGAAAAAAAACTTGATCAAACACATATGCTACTGTACATGTTCTACTTTGACAGAAAAAAAATATTGTGGCACACGCTCACCTTTGTAGCAAAAAAATAAATAAAAAAATGCAGTCTATTGTTATGGTCCTGTTACGTATTATTGAGTTTTTATTTGGTCTCATTTGACGCAAGCACAGCTTATAGGGGCAGACTAAAGACAAGAACGGAACTGGACCTTCTCAAACCCAACTGGTTTGAATTACTCTAAAGGTGATTTTGTATGAGAAAAAGGCATCTCCTTTGAGATATAACCGTATATTAAAAGAAAAAAAAAAAAAACGATAACCAGTTTTACTGATGTCTAAAGACGTCAGTTGAGAATGCAAAAGAAAGCCATTTTCTCAACCAGCACAGAAGGTGTGGGAGTCCTGCAAACACTCAACGTAATCTAAGGCTAGTCGACCATGTCCCCGTAGAGCTAGTTAGTAGCTACACTGTGTGATGAAGTCGGCCCTTTCACCATTCATCATTTTAACCCTCAATAGTCAAGTTCAGGATCTGGTTAGAGGGCAAGGTAGCATATATCCTAGATCTGTGCTTGTGAAAAGCCTTCAACGAGCGTCAACCAAGTTGTTGCTTACAGAGCAAAACATATGAAACTTGTCTAAAAAATAAAAAATAAAAAAATAAAATTGTAAAGGACTTCTGAGCTCACTAAAAAGTTAGAACGATAGATCTGTTGACCAACCGTTCTTGAAGATTGAGAAATAAGGACAATATCATGCCTGTCATGTGACATATCTACAATATGGCAATTAGAGCACTCAATGAAAATGGAGCAAAGAAATATGGACTCTTTCATCTCACGAGAGCATTAACAGTAATTGCTCCAAAATACGAGAAGCAACTGAGATTGCGAGCTTATCGCACATACTGAACCCATTGTTGCAGTCTGTAAAGAATCTTTCCCCCTCTTTGAAAGTCGAAAATGAGATGTCTTGAGCGTGGGGCCAAAGCTACACAATTATTCGGTGGGCTCCTCGAGTCCTGTCGTGAAGGCGAGTTAAGAAGAGGTCAAGCCTGTTGTTTACTTTCAAGACGTTTCCATGGAGGTATGTGGTCAGCAGAAGTTATACTCAAAGCATTGGATGGGTGTAAGCATGGGCTATAGAGGGAGTTTTTCCACTCCTTTCTTCCGACAGCCGTTTCCTTTAGGGTTAATCCTTTAATCCACGAAAGGAGGTGAAGAAGTGTACATTTAGGGAGAATGGACAGAGAATTGGCACGCAGGTCATGTCATTCTTACAGACCTAGGACGTCACGCTAACTTGAGACCTACTATATAGGAACTAAAACACTATATTGTTCCCTCTGTTTGGTGCTACAAAGGTTCTACAAAGGTAGGCTTATCCATAACGGGACAGTCCCCGTATGTTTGGTGTTTCCCCCTCTCTCTCACTCACTTCATCTCTGTTTCTATATCTCTCTCTCTCTCTCTCCGGTGTCTTTGAACAAAATTCAAAGCTAACCTTCTGACATATCTCCAGCCCTGACAATCATGATCACTTTCCTCGGCAACTCTAAAAAGAAATTCAGAGGCCTGATAGCCTATTGAGTTCCACCAGAAATGCCTCATATGTTTTGCATAAAGAGAAACAGACAGTGATTTCACAGGTCGTTATTCACACAGAGGATTGACCCATTGGTTTCTATGGTAACCTGACTCACCACAGCACCCTGACTAACAGGCTAGTAGGAGACTCACCACAGCACCCTGGCTAACAGGCTAGTAGGAGACTCACCACAGCACCCTGGCTAACAGGCTAGTAGGAGACTCACCACAGCACCCTGGCTAACAGGCTAGTAGGAGACTCACCACAGCACCCTGGCTAACAGGCTAGTAGGAGGTAGGAGACTCACCACAGCACCCTGGCTAACAGGCTAGTAGGAGGTAGGAGACTCACCACAGCACCCTGGCTAACAGGCTAGTAGGAGGTAGGAGACTCACCATAGCACCCTGGCTAACAGGCTAGTAGGAGGTAGGAGACTCACCACAGCACCCTGGCTAACAGGCTAGTAGGAGAGACCTGTATCCTAGAAACATACTGTTCTCATAAGAAACAAATTGACTGTTTGGTGGTGTCACAAAGGAAAAGCAATCGCTTGGAGGGAAATGACCCGTCTCAGAAGTGACGTCTGATTTCAATTAGCTTTATCCTGTTCTCAACATGCAATTGCCCTGCCTTCAGCTTTTCCTTATTTAATTTTTTTTTAAAGTACACTAAGCGTTGTTTATTTAAAAATATATACTTTTGTTTTGGTTTTCAGACAGAACAAAAAATATCCGTATACAAAGAAAACAAACAACTTAACATTCCTGAGTCATAGACCCACTAGATCAGGGCTGTCAAACTCATTGCGTGGAGGGCCTAGTGTCTGCCGGTTTTTCTTTTTTCATTTCAATTAAGACCTAGACAACTAGGTGAGGAGAGTTCCTTACTAGTTAGCGACCTTAATTCATCAATAACGCGTTGAGTGAAAACCCGCAGACACTCAGCCCACTGTGGAATGAGTTTGACACGTGCACTAAACTAAACATGACGTTGGCGGGGACTTAATGCCCAACCTTCAACATAGAGACAAAAAAAATGTGTACATACATTTCAGAAAACATTAAAGACATCATACTTGCTCAGACCCACATGCTCCCATCTCGTTCGTACCCATCTCGTTCGTACCCATCTCGTTCGTACCCATCTCGTTCGTACCCATCTCGTTCGTACCCATCTCGTTCGTACCCATCTCGTTCGTACCCATCTCGTTCGTACCCATCTCGTTCGTACCCATCTCGTTCGTACCCATCTCGTTCGTACCCATCTCGTTCGTACCCATCTCGTTCGTACCCATCTCGTTCGTACCCATCTCGTTCGTACCCATCTCGTTCGTACCCATCTCGTTCGTACCCATCTCGTTCGTACCCATCTCGTTCGTACCCATCTCGTTCGTACCCATCTCGTTCGTACCCATCTCGTTCGTACCCATCTCGTTCGTACCCATCTCGTTCGTACCCATCTCGTTCGTACCCATCTCGTTCGTACCCATCTCGTTCGTACCCATCTCGTTCGTACTGGACATCTCAGGTGCTTGTAACACTTTATACCATATGGCTTCAAATTGCACTATTTGGCTTCTCTCTGTAGGCCAAATGTTTTCAATATTTAAATAATAATGCATTTGATTCATCCACTGTCTTAACATCTCTTGGGTAGGGGGCAGTATTTTCACATCCGGATGAAAAGCGTGCCCAAAGTAAACTGCCTGTTACTCAGGCCCGGAAGCTAGGATGGATATGCATGTAATTGGTAGATTTGGATAGAAAACACTCTAAAGTTTCTAAAACTGTTAAAATGATGTCTGTGAGTATAACAGAACTGATATGGCAGGCGAAACCCCGAGGACAACCCCCCCCAAACAAAATTCAGCCTACCACTGTTTTCAATGGCTGTCACTTTTATTATAAGGCGAAATCCTCCCCGATTGCAGTTCCTAGGGCTTCCACTAGATGTCAACAGTCTTTAGAAAGAGTTTCATGCTGGTTTTTGGAAAAATTAGCCTGAAATTGTCGTTTTTCTAGGTGGCTCCCATTTTGGCTTGTTTCCAAGCGCATGGAAGAGAGTATTCTTTGGTATTTTTCTCCGGTAAAGACGATAACGTTTCTCTATCTTAAATTTTATCATTTATTTATGTATTAGGGTACCTAAGGTTTGATTATAAACGTTGTTTGACTTGTTTGGAAAAGTTTATTAGTAACGTTTGGTATTCATTTTGTATGCATTTTGATGGTGGGAAACTGGGTGGATTATTGACTGAAGCACGCCAGCTAAACTGAGTTTTTATGGATATGAAGAAGGACATTATCGAACAAAAGGACCATTTGTGATGTATCTGGGGCCTTTTGGAGTGCCAACAGAAGAAGATCAAAGGTAAGGCATTCATTATATCACTATTTCTGACTTTCCTGGCGTACCTGCCTGGTTGAAATATGTTTTTCATGCTTTTGTATGCAGGGCGCTGTCCTCAGATAATCGCATGGTGTGCTTTTGCCGTAAAGCCTTTTTGAAATCTGACACAGCGGCTGGATTAACAAGAAGTTAAGCTTTATTTTGATGTATTACACTTGAGATTCTATGAAAGTTAAATATTTATAATTCTGTAGTTTGAATTTGGCGCTCTGCAATTTCACCGGATGTTGGCCAGGTGGGACGCTACCTTCCTACCTGCCCATAAGAAGTTAATGATGGAGGATAATTTGATTTCCAATTAAGTATTTATTTTTCTTTTATTGCTTGATGAGAAAAGTATGGTCCAACCCATTGGGTATATCACCGTACCCTTGAAATATGCAGATTGAAAGTAAACTCACATTGTAAAACATCTGACAGCCATCTTTCTAACTCCGCCCATAACTTTAGGACTTCATAGCATTCCCAGAAGGCATAAATCATTGAGCCATTGTTAGTTTTACACTTCAGACATGACTCTGCTGTGGGCTGTTGAATTTGTGAATTTTGTCTCTTGTATAATACATTCTGTACATTAGTTTATACTGGATTAAGCATTCGATCCAGTAGGGGGAGTGAAGCAGGACAGAGTTTGATCCAGTAGGGGGAGTGAACCAGGACAGAGTTTGATCCAGTAGGGGGAGTGAACCAGGACAGAGTTTGATCCAGTAAGGGGAGTGAAGCAGGACAGAGTTTGATCCAGTAGGGGGAGTGAACCAGGACAGAGTTTGTTCCAGTAGGGGGAGTGAACCAGGACAGAGTTTGATCCAGTAGGGGGTGTGAACCAGGACAGAGTTTGATCCAGTAGGGGGAGTGAACCAGGACAGAGTTTGATCCAGTAGGGGGTGTGAACCAGGACAGAGTTTGATCCAGTAGGGGGAGTGAACCAGGACAGAGTTTGATCCAGTAGGGGGAGTGAACCAGGACAGAGTTTGATCCAGTAGGGGGAGTGAACCAGGGGCAGAGTTTGATCCAGTAGGGGGAGTGAACCAGGGGCAGAGTTTGATCCAGTAGGGGGAGTGAACCAGGACAGAGTTTGTTCCAGTAGGGGGAGTGAACCAGGGGCAGAGTTTGATCCAGTAGGGGGAGTGAACCAGGACAGAGTTTGATCCAGTAAGGGGAGTGAGCCAGGACAGAGTTTGATCCAGTAGGGGGAGTGAACCAGGACAGAGTTTGATCCAGTAGGGGGAGTGAACCAGGGGAAGAGTTTGATCCAGTAGGGGGAGTGAACCAGGACAGAGTTTGTTCCAGTACGGAGAGTGAACCAGGACACAGTTTGATCCAGTAGGGAGAGTGAACCAGGACAGAGTTTAATCCAGTAGGGAGAGTGAACCAGGACACAGTTTGATCCAGTAGGGAGAGTGAACCAGGACAGAGTTTAATCCAGTAGGGGGAGTGAACGAGGACAGAGTTTGATCCAGTAGGGGGAGTGAACCAGGGCAGAGTTTGATCCAGTAGGGGGAGTGAACCAGGGCAGAGTTTGATCCAGTAGGGAGAGTGAACCAGGGCAGAGTTTGATCCAGTAGGGGGAGTGAACCAGGACAGAGTTTGATCCAGTAGGGGGAGTGAACCAGGGCAGAGTTTGATCCAGTATGGGGAGTGAACCAGGACAGAGTTTGATCCAGTAGGGAGAGTGAACCAGGGCAGAGTTTGATCCAGTAGGGGGAGTGAGCCAGGACAGAGTTTGATCCAGTAGGGGGAGTGAACCAGGACAGAGTTTGATCCAGTAGGGGGAGTGAACCAGGGGAAGAGTTTGATCCAGTAGGGGGAGTGAACCAGGACAGAGTTTGTTCCAGTAGGGAGAGTGAACCAGGACACAGTTTGATCCAGTAGGGAGAGTGAACCAGGACAGAGTTTAATCCAGTAGGGAGAGTGAACCAGGACACAGTTTGATCCAGTAGGGAGAGTGAACCAGGACAGAGTTTAATCCAGTAGGGGGAGTGAACGAGGACAGAGTTTGATCCAGTAGGGGGAGTGAACCAGGACAGAGTTTGATCCAGTAGGGGGAGTGAACCAGGACAGAGTTTAATCCAGTAGGGGGAGTGAACCAGGACAGAGTTTGATCCAGTAGGGGGAGTGAACCAGGGCAGAGTTTGATCCAGTAGGGGGAGTGAACCAGGGCAGAGTTTGATCCAGTAGGGAGAGTGAACCAGGGCAGAGTTTGATCCAGTAGGGGGAGTGAACCAGGACAGAGTTTGATCCAGTAGGGGGAGTGAACCAGGGCAGAGTTTGATCCAGTATGGGGAGTGAACCAGGACAGAGTTTGATCCAGTAGGGAGAGTGAACCAGGGCAGAGTTTGATCCAGTAGGGGGAGTGAACCAGGACAGAGTTTGATCCAGTAGGGGGAGTGAACCAGGGGCAGAGTTTGATCCAGTAGGGGGAGTGAACCAGGGGCAGAGTTTGATCCAGTAGGGGGAGTGAACCAGGACAGATTTTGATCCAGTAGGGGGAGTGAACCAGGACAGAGTTTGATCCAGTAGGGAGAGTGAACCAGGACAGAGTTTGATCCAGTAGGGGGAGTGAACCAGGACAGAGTTTGATCCAGTAGGGGGAGTGAACCAGGACAGAGTTTGATCCAGTAGGGAGAGTGAACCAGGACAGAGTTTGATCCAGTAGGGGGAGTGAACCAGGACAGAGTTTGATCCAGTAGGGGGAGTGAACCAGGACAGAGTTTGATCCAGTAGGGGGAGTGAACCAGGACAGAGTTTGATCCAGTAGGGGGAGTGAACCAGGACAGAGTTTGATCCAGTAGGGAGAGTGAACCAGGACAGAGTTTGATCCAGTAGGGGGAGTGAACCAGGACAGAGTTTGATCCAGTAGGGAGAGTGAACCAGGAAAGAGTTTGATCCAGTAGGGGGAGTGAACCAGGACAGAGTTTGATCCAGTAGGGGGAGTGAACCAGGACAGAGTTTGATCCAGTAAGGGGAGTGAGCCAGGACAGAGTTTGATCCAGTAAGGGGAGTGAACCAGGACAGAGTTTGATCCAGTAGGAAGAGTGAACCAGGACAGAGTTTGATCCAGTAGGGGGAGTGAACCAGGACAGAGTTTGATCCAGTAGGGGGAGTGAACCAGGACAGAGTTTGATCCAGTAGGGGGAGTGAACCAGGACAGAGTTTGATCCAGTAGGGGGAGTGAACCAGGACAGAGTTTGATCCAGTAGGGAGAGTGAACCAGGACAGAGTTTGATCCAGTAGGGGGAGTGAACCAGGACAGAGTTTGATCCAGTAGGGAGAGTGAACCAGGACAGAGTTTGATCCAGTAGGGGGAGTGAACCAGGACAGAGTTTGATCCAGTAGGGGGAGTGAACCAGGACAGAGTTTGATCCAGTAGGGGGAGTGAACCAGGACAGAGTTTGATCCAGTAGGGAGAGTGAACCAGGACAGAGTTTGATCCAGTAGGGGGAGTGAACCAGGACAGAGTTTAATCCAGTAGGGGGAGTGAACCAGGACAGAGTTTGATCCAGTAGGGGGAGTGAACCAGGACAGAGTTTGATCCAGTAGGGGGAGTGAACCAGGACAGAGTTTAATCCAGTAGGGGGAGTGAACCAGGACAGAGTTTGATCCAGTAGGGGGAGTGAACCAGGACAGAGTTTGATCCAGTAGGGGGAGTGAACCAGGACAGAGTTTGATCCAGTAGGGGGAGTGAACCAGGACAGAGTTTGATCCAGTAAGGGGAGTGAGCCAGGACAGAGTTTGATCCAGTAGGGGGAGTGAACCAGGACAGAGTTTGATCCAGTAGGGAGAGTGAACCAGGACAGAGTTTGATCCAGTAGGGGGAGTGAACCAGGACAGAGTTTGATCCAGTAGGGGGAGTGAACCAGGACAGAGTTTGATCCAGTAGGGGGAGTGAACCAGGGGCAGAGTTTGATCCAGTAGGGGGAGTGAACCAGGGGCAGAGTTTGATCCAGTAGGGGGAGTGAACCAGGACAGAGTTTGTTCCAGTAGGGGGAGAGAACCAGGGGCAGAGTTTGATCCAGTAGGGGGAGTGAACCAGGACAGAGTTTGATCCAGTAGGGGGAGTGAACCAGGACAGAGTTTAATCCAGTAGGGGGAGTGAAGCAGGACAGAGTTTGATCCAGTAGGGGGAGTGAACCAGGACAGAGTTTGATCCAGTAGGGGGAGTGAACCAGGACAGAGTTTGATCCAGTAAGGGGAGTGAAGCAGGACAGAGTTTGATCCAGTAGGGGGAGTGAACCAGGACAGAGTTTGTTCCAGTAGGGGGAGTGAACCAGGACAGAGTTTGATCCAGTAGGGGGTGTGAACCAGGACAGAGTTTGATCCAGTAGGGGGAGTGAACCAGGACAGAGTTTGATCCAGTAGGGGGTGTGAACCAGGACAGAGTTTGATCCAGTAGGGGGAGTGAACCAGGACAGAGTTTGATCCAGTAGGGGGAGTGAACCAGGACAGAGTTTGATCCAGTAGGGGGAGTGAACCAGGGGCAGAGTTTGATCCAGTAGGGGGAGTGAACCAGGGGCAGAGTTTGATCCAGTAGGGGGAGTGAACCAGGACAGAGTTTGTTCCAGTAGGGGGAGTGAACCAGGGGCAGAGTTTGATCCAGTAGGGGGAGTGAACCAGGACAGAGTTTGATCCAGTAAGGGGAGTGAGCCAGGGCAGAGTTTGATCCAGTAGGGAGAGTGAACCAGGGCAGAGTTTGATCCAGTAGGGGGAGTGAACCAGGACAGAGTTTGATCCAGTAGGGGGAGTGAACCAGGGGCAGAGTTTGATCCAGTAGGGGGAGTGAACCAGGGGCAGAGTTTGATCCAGTAGGGGGAGTGAACC
The DNA here is from genome assembly GCF_045679555.1 of Salvelinus alpinus. Lineage (NCBI taxonomy): Eukaryota > Metazoa > Chordata > Actinopteri > Salmoniformes > Salmonidae > Salvelinus > Salvelinus alpinus. The sequence continues at coordinate 7,832,046 of NC_092115.1, read as the reverse complement.
AGGACAGATTTTGATCCAGTAGGGGGAGTGAACCAGGACAGAGTTTGATCCAGTAGGGAGAGTGAACCAGGACAGAGTTTGATCCAGTAGGGGGAGTGAACCAGGACAGAGTTTGATCCAGTAGGGGGAGTGAACCAGGACAGAGTTTGATCCAGTAGGGAGAGTGAACCAGGACAGAGTTTGATCCAGTAGGGGGAGTGAACCAGGACAGAGTTTGATCCAGTAGGGGGAGTGAACCAGGACAGAGTTTGATCCAGTAGGGGGAGTGAACCAGGACAGAGTTTGATCCAGTAGGGGGAGTGAACCAGGACAGAGTTTGATCCAGTAGGGAGAGTGAACCAGGACAGAGTTTGATCCAGTAGGGGGAGTGAACCAGGACAGAGTTTGATCCAGTAGGGAGAGTGAACCAGGAAAGAGTTTGATCCAGTAGGGGGAGTGAACCAGGACAGAGTTTGATCCAGTAGGGGGAGTGAACCAGGACAGAGTTTGATCCAGTAAGGGGAGTGAGCCAGGACAGAGTTTGATCCAGTAAGGGGAGTGAACCAGGACAGAGTTTGATCCAGTAGGAAGAGTGAACCAGGACAGAGTTTGATCCAGTAGGGGGAGTGAACCAGGACAGAGTTTGATCCAGTAGGGGGAGTGAACCAGGACAGAGTTTGATCCAGTAGGGGGAGTGAACCAGGACAGAGTTTGATCCAGTAGGGGGAGTGAACCAGGACAGAGTTTGATCCAGTAGGGAGAGTGAACCAGGACAGAGTTTGATCCAGTAGGGGGAGTGAACCAGGACAGAGTTTGATCCAGTAGGGAGAGTGAACCAGGACAGAGTTTGATCCAGTAGGGGGAGTGAACCAGGACAGAGTTTGATCCAGTAGGGGGAGTGAACCAGGACAGAGTTTGATCCAGTAGGGGGAGTGAACCAGGACAGAGTTTGATCCAGTAGGGAGAGTGAACCAGGACAGAGTTTGATCCAGTAGGGGGAGTGAACCAGGACAGAGTTTAATCCAGTAGGGGGAGTGAACCAGGACAGAGTTTGATCCAGTAGGGGGAGTGAACCAGGACAGAGTTTGATCCAGTAGGGGGAGTGAACCAGGACAGAGTTTAATCCAGTAGGGGGAGTGAACCAGGACAGAGTTTGATCCAGTAGGGGGAGTGAACCAGGACAGAGTTTGATCCAGTAGGGGGAGTGAACCAGGACAGAGTTTGATCCAGTAGGGGGAGTGAACCAGGACAGAGTTTGATCCAGTAAGGGGAGTGAGCCAGGACAGAGTTTGATCCAGTAGGGGGAGTGAACCAGGACAGAGTTTGATCCAGTAGGGAGAGTGAACCAGGACAGAGTTTGATCCAGTAGGGGGAGTGAACCAGGACAGAGTTTGATCCAGTAGGGGGAGTGAACCAGGACAGAGTTTGATCCAGTAGGGGGAGTGAACCAGGGGCAGAGTTTGATCCAGTAGGGGGAGTGAACCAGGGGCAGAGTTTGATCCAGTAGGGGGAGTGAACCAGGACAGAGTTTGTTCCAGTAGGGGGAGTGAACCAGGGGCAGAGTTTGATCCAGTAGGGGGAGTGAACCAGGACAGAGTTTGATCCAGTAGGGGGAGTGAACCAGGACAGAGTTTAATCCAGTAGGGGGAGTGAAGCAGGACAGAGTTTGATCCAGTAGGGGGAGTGAACCAGGACAGAGTTTGATCCAGTAGGGGGAGTGAACCAGGACAGAGTTTGATCCAGTAAGGGGAGTGAAGCAGGACAGAGTTTGATCCAGTAGGGGGAGTGAACCAGGACAGAGTTTGTTCCAGTAGGGGGAGTGAACCAGGACAGAGTTTGATCCAGTAGGGGGTGTGAACCAGGACAGAGTTTGATCCAGTAGGGGGAGTGAACCAGGACAGAGTTTGATCCAGTAGGGGGTGTGAACCAGGACAGAGTTTGATCCAGTAGGGGGAGTGAACCAGGACAGAGTTTGATCCAGTAGGGGGAGTGAACCAGGACAGAGTTTGATCCAGTAGGGGGAGTGAACCAGGGGCAGAGTTTGATCCAGTAGGGGGAGTGAACCAGGGGCAGAGTTTGATCCAGTAGGGGGAGTGAACCAGGACAGAGTTTGTTCCAGTAGGGGGAGTGAACCAGGGGCAGAGTTTGATCCAGTAGGGGGAGTGAACCAGGACAGAGTTTGATCCAGTAAGGGGAGTGAGCCAGGACAGAGTTTGATCCAGTAGGGGGAGTGAACCAGGACAGAGTTTGATCCAGTAGGGGGAGTGAACCAGGGGAAGAGTTTGATCCAGTAGGGGGAGTGAACCAGGACAGAGTTTGTTCCAGTAGGGAGAGTGAACCAGCACACAGTTTGATCCAGTAGGGAGAGTGAACCAGGACAGAGTTTAATCCAGTAGGGAGAGTGAACCAGGACACAGTTTGATCCAGTAGGGAGAGTGAACCAGGACAGAGTTTAATCCAGTAGGGGGAGTGAACGAGGACAGAGTTTGATCCAGTAGGGGGAGTGAACCAGGACAGAGTTTGATCCAGTAGGGGGAGTGAACCAGGACAGAGTTTAATCCAGTAGGGGGAGTGAACCAGGACAGAGTTTGATCCAGTAGGGGGAGTGAACCAGGGCAGAGTTTGATCCAGTAGGGGGAGTGAACCAGGGCAGAGTTTGATCCAGTAGGGAGAGTGAACCAGGGCAGAGTTTGATCCAGTAGGGGGAGTGAACCAGGACAGAGTTTGATCCAGTAGGGGGAGTGAACCAGGGCAGAGTTTGATCAAGTATGGGGAGTGAACCAGGACAGAGTTTGATCCAGTAGGGAGAGTGAACCAGGGCAGAGTTTGATCCAGTAGGGGGAGTGAGCCAGGACAGAGTTTGATCCAGTAGGGGGAGTGAACCAGGACAGAGTTTGATCCAGTAGGGGGAGTGAACCAGGGGAAGAGTTTGATCCAGTAGGGGGAGTGAACCAGGACAGAGTTTGTTCCAGTAGGGAGAGTGAACCAGGACACAGTTTGATCCAGTAGGGAGAGTGAACCAGGACAGAGTTTAATCCAGTAGGGAGAGTGAACCAGGACACAGTTTGATCCAGTAGGGAGAGTGAACCAGGACAGAGTTTAATCCAGTAGGGGGAGTGAACGAGGACAGAGTTTGATCCAGTAGGGGGAGTGAACCAGGACAGAGTTTGATCCAGTAGGGGGAGTGAACCAGGACAGAGTTTAATCCAGTAGGGGGAGTGAACCAGGACAGAGTTTGATCCAGTAGGGGGAGTGAACCAGGGCAGAGTTTGATCCAGTAGGGGGAGTGAACCAGGGCAGAGTTTGATCCAGTAGGGAGAGTGAACCAGGGCAGAGTTTGATCCAGTAGGGGGAGTGAACCAGGACAGAGTTTGATCCAGTAGGGGGAGTGAACCAGGGCAGAGTTTGATCCAGTATGGGGAGTGAACCAGGACAGAGTTTGATCCAGTAGGGAGAGTGAACCAGGGCAGAGTTTGATCCAGTAGGGGGAGTGAACCAGGACAGAGTTTGATCCAGTAGGGGGAGTGAACCAGGGGCAGAGTTTGATCCAGTAGGGGGAGTGAACCAGGGGCAGAGTTTGATCCAGTAGGGGGAGTGAACCAGGACAGAGTTTGATCCAGTAGGGGGAGTGAACCAGGACAGAGTTTGATCCAGTAGGGAGAGTGAACCAGGACAGAGTTTGATCCAGTACGGGGAGTGAACCAGGACAGAGTTTGATCCAGTAGGGGGAGTGAACCAGGACAGAGTTTGATCCAGTAGGGAGAGTGAACCAGGACAGAGTTTGATCCAGTAGGGGGAGTGAACCAGGACAGAGTTTGATCCAGTAGGGGGAGTGAACCAGGACAGAGTTTGATCCAGTAGGGGGAGTGAACCAGGACAGTTTGATCCAGTAGGGGGAGTGAACCAGGACAGAGTTTGATCCAGTAGGGAGAGTGAACCAGGACAGAGTTTGATCCAGTAGGGGGAGTGAACCAGGACAGAGTTTGATCCAGTAGGGAGAGTGAACCAGGAAAGAGTTTGATCCAGTAGGGGGAGTGAACCAGGACAGAGTTTGATCCAGTAGGGGGAGTGAACCAGGACAGAGTTTGATCCAGTAAGGGGAGTGAGCCAGGACAGAGTTTGATCCAGTAAGGGGAGTGAACCAGGACAGAGTTTGATCCAGTAGGAAGAGTGAACCAGGACAGAGTTTGATCCAGTAGGGGGAGTGAACCAGGACAGAGTTTGATCCGGTAGGGGGAGTGAACCAGGACAGAGTTTGATCCAGTAGGGGGAGTGAACCAGGACAGAGTTTGATCCAGTAGGGGGAGTGAACCAGGACAGAGTTTGATCCAGTAGGGAGAGTGAACCAGGACAGAGTTTGATCCAGTAGGGGGAGTGAACGAGGACAGAGTTTGATCCAGTAGGGGGAGTGAACCAGGACAGAGTTTGATCCAGTAGGGGGAGTGAACCAGGACAGAGTTTAATCCAGTAGGGGGAGTGAACCAGGACAGAGTTTGATCCAGTAGGGGGAGTGAACCAGGGCAGAGTTTGATCCAGTAGGGGGAGTGAACCAGGGCAGAGTTTGATCCAGTAGGGAGAGTGAACCAGGGCAGAGTTTGATCCAGTAGGGGGAGTGAACCAGGACAGAGTTTGATCCAGTAGGGGGAGTGAACCAGGGCAGAGTTTGATCCAGTATGGGGAGTGAACCAGGACAGAGTTTGATCCAGTAGGGAGAGTGAACCAGGGCAGAGTTTGATCCAGTAGGGGGAGTGAACCAGGACAGAGTTTGATCCAGTAGGGGGAGTGAACCAGGGGCAGAGTTTGATCCAGTAGGGGGAGTGAACCAGGGGCAGAGTTTGATCCAGTAGGGGGAGTGAACCAGGACAGAGTTTGATCCAGTAGGGGGAGTGAACCAGGACAGAGTTTGATCCAGTAGGGAGAGTGAACCAGGACAGAGTTTGATCCAGTAGGGGGAGTGAACCAGGACAGAGTTTGATCCAGTAGGGGGAGTGAACCAGGACAGAGTTTGATCCAGTAGGGAGAGTGAACCAGGACAGAGTTTGATCCAGTAGGGGGAGTGAACCAGGACAGAGTTTGATCCAGTAGGGGGAGTGAACCAGGACAGAGTTTGATCCAGTAGGGGGAGTGAACCAGGACAGTTTGATCCAGTAGGGGGAGTGAACCAGGACAGAGTTTGATCCAGTAGGGAGAGTGAACCAGGACAGAGTTTGATCCAGTAGGGGGAGTGAACCAGGACAGAGTTTGATCCAGTAGGGAGAGTGAACCAGGAAAGAGTTTGATCCAGTAGGGGGAGTGAACCAGGACAGAGTTTGATCCAGTAGGGGGAGTGAACCAGGACAGAGTTTGATCCAGTAAGGGGAGTGAGCCAGGACAGAGTTTGATCCAGTAAGGGGAGTGAACCAGGACAGAGTTTGATCCAGTAGGAAGAGTGAACCAGGACAGAGTTTGATCCAGTAGGGGGAGTGAACCAGGACAGAGTTTGATCCGGTAGGGGGAGTGAACCAGGACAGAGTTTGATCCAGTAGGGGGAGTGAACCAGGACAGAGTTTGATCCAGTAGGGGGAGTGAACCAGGACAGAGTTTGATCCAGTAGGGAGAGTGAACCAGGACAGAGTTTGATCCAGTAGGGGGAGTGAACCAGGACAGAGTTTGATCCAGTAGGGGGAGTGAACCAGGACAGAGTTTGATCCAGTAGGGGGAGTGAACCAGGACAGAGTTTGATCCAGTAGGGGGAGTGAACCAGGACAGAGTTTGATCCAGTAGGGGGAGTGAACCAGGACAGAGTTTGATCCAGTAGGGGGAGTGAACCAGGACAGAGTTTGATCCAGTAGGGGGAGTGAACCAGGACAGAGTTTGATCCAGTAGGGGGAGTGAACCAGGACAGAGTTTGATCCAGTAGGGGGAGTGAACCAGGACAGAGTTTGATCCAGTAAGGGGAGTGAACCAGGACAGAGTTTGATCCAGTAGGGGGAGTGAACCAGGACAGAGTTTGATCCAGTAGGGGGAGTGAACCAGGACAGAGTTTGATCCAGTAGGGAGAGTGAACAGGGCAGAGTTTGATCCAGTAGGGGGAGTGAACTAGGACAGAGTTTGATCCAGTAAGGGGAGTGAGCCAGGACAGAGTTTGATCCAGTAGGGGGAGTGAACCAGGACAGAGTTTGATCCAGTAGGGAGAGTGAACCAGGACAGAGTTTGATCCAGTAGGGGGAGTGAACCAGGACAGAGTTTGATCCAGTAAGGGGAGTGAACCAGGACAGAGTTTGATCCAGTAGGGGGAGTGAACCAGGACAGAGTTTGATCCAGTAGGGAGAGTGAACCAGGACAGAGTTTGATCCAGTAGGGGGAGTGAGCCAGGACAGAGTTTGATCCAGTAGGGGGAGTGAACCAGGACAGAGTTTGATCCAGTAGGGAGAGTGAACCAGGGCAGAGTTTGATCCAGTAGGGAGAGTGAACCAGGACAGAGTTTAATCCAGTAGGGGGAGTGAACCAGGACAGAGTTTGATCCAGTAGGGGGAGTGAACCAGGACAGAGTTTGTTCCAGTAGGGAGAGTGAACCAGGACAGAGTTTGATCCAGTAGGGAGAGTGAACCAGGGCAGAGTTTGATCCAGTAGGGAGAGTGAACCAGGACAGAGTTTGATCCAGTAGGGGGAGTGAACCAGGACAGAGTTTGATCCAGTAGGGGGAGTGAACCAGGACAGAGTTTGTTCCAGTAGGGAGAGTGAACCAGGACAGAGTTTGATCCAGTAGGGGGAGTGAACCAGGACAGAGTTTGATCCAGTAGGGGGAGTGAACCAGGACAGAGTTTGACCCAGTAAGGGGAGTGAACCAGGACAGAGTTTGATCCAGTAGGGGGAGTGAACCAGGACAGAGTTTGATCCAGTAGGGGGAGTGAACCAGGACAGAGTTTGATCCAGTAGGGAGAGTGAACCAGGACAGAGTTTGATCCAGTAGGGAGAGTGAACCAGGACAGAGTTTGATCCAGTAGGGGGAGTGAGCCAGGACAGAGTTTGATCCAGTAGGGGGAGTGAACCAGGACAGAGTTTGATCCAGTAGGGGGAGTGAACCAGGACAGAGTTTGATCCAGTAGGGGGAGTGAACCAGGACAGAGTTTGATCCAGTAGGGGGAGTGAACCAGGACAGAGTTTGATCCAGTAGGGGGAGTGAACCAGGACAGAGTTTGATCCAGTAGGGAGAGTGAACCAGGGCAGAGTTTGATCCAGTAGGGAGAGTGAACCAGGACAGAGTTTGATCCAGTAGGGGGAGTGAACCAGGACATAGTTTGATCCAGTAGGGGGAGTGAACCAGGACAGAGTTTGTTCCAGTAGGGAGAGTGAACCAGGACAGAGTTTGATCCAGTAGGGGGAGTGAACCAGGACAGAGTTTGATCCAGTAGGGGGAGTGAACCAGGACAGAGTTTGATCCAGTAAGGGGAGTGAACCAGGACAGAGTTTGATCCAGTAGGGGGAGTGAACCAGGACAGAGTTTGATCCAGTAGGGGGAGTGAACCAGGACAGAGTTTGATCCAGTAGGGAGAGTGAACCAGGACAGAGTTTGATCCAGTAGGGAGAGTGAACCAGGACAGAGTTTGATCCAGTAGGGGGAGTGAGCCAGGACAGAGTTTGATACAGTAGGGGGAGTGAACCAGGACAGAGTTTGATCCAGTAGGGGGAGTGAACCAGGACAGAGTTTGATCCAGTAGGGGGAGTGAACCAGGACAGAGTTTGATCCAGTAGGGGGAGTGAACCAGGACAGAGTTTAATCCAGTAGGGGGAGTGAACCAGGACAGAGTTTGATCCAGTAGGGGGAGTGAACCAGGACAGAGTTTGATCCAGTAGGGGGAGTGAACCAGGACAGAGTTTGATCCAGTAGGGGGAGTGAACCAGGACAGAGTTTGATCCAGTAAGGGGAGTGAACCAGGACAGAGTTTGATCCAGTAGGGGGAGTGAACCAGGACAGAGTTTGATCCAGTAGGGGGAGTGAACCAGGACAGAGTTTGATCCAGTAGGGAGAGTGAACCAGGACAGAGTTTGATCCAGTAAGGGGAGTGAACCAGGACAGAGTTTGATCCAGTAAGGGGAGTGAGCCAGGACAGAGTTTGATCCAGTAGGGGGAGAGAACCAGGACAGAGTTTGATCCAGTAGGGAGAGTGAACCAGGACAGAGTTTGATCCAGTAGGGGGAGTGAACCAGGACAGAGTTTGATCCAGTAGGGGGAGTGAACCAGGACAGAGTTTGATCCAGTAGGGGGAGTGAACCAGGACAGAGTTTGATCCAGTAGGGGGAGTGAACCAGGACAGAGTTTGATCCAGTAAGGGGAGTGAACCAGGACAGAGTTTGATCCAGTAGGGGGAGTGAACCAGGACAGAGTTTGATCCAGTAGGGGGAGTGAACCAGGACAGAGTTTGATCCAGTAGGGAGAGTGAACCAGGACAGAGTTTGATCCAGTAGGGAGAGTGAACCAGGACAGAGTTTGATCCAGTAAGGGGAGTGAGCCAGGACAGAGTTTGATCCAGTAGGGGGAGTGAACTAGGACAGTTTGATCCAGTAGGGAGAGTGAACCAGGGCAGAGTTTGATCCAGTAGGGAGAGTGAACCAGGACAGAGTTTGATCCAGTAGGGGGAGTGAACCAGGACAGAGTTTGATCCAGTAGGGGGAGTGAACCAGGACAGAGTTTGTTCCAGTAGGGAGAGTGAACCAGGACAGAGTTTGATCCAGTAGGGAGAGTGAACCAGGGCAGAGTTTGATCCAGTAGGGAGAGTGAACCAGGACAGAGTTTGATCCAGTAGGGGGAGTGAACCAGGACAGAGTTTGATCCATTAGGGGGAGTGAACCAGGACAGAGTTTGTTCCAGTAGGGAGAGTGAACCAGGACAGAGTTTGATCCAGTAGGGGGAGTGAACCAGGACAGAGTTTGATCCAGTAGGGGGAGTGAACCAGGACAGAGTTTGATCCAGTAAGGGGAGTGAACCAGGACAGAGTTTGATCCAGTAGGGGGAGTGAACCAGGACAGAGTTTGATCCAGTAGGGGGAGTGAACCAGGACAGAGTTTGATCCAGTAGGGAGAGTGAACCAGGACAGAGTTTGATCCAGTAGGGGGAGTGAGCCAGGACAGAGTTTGATCCAGTAGGGGGAGTGAACCAGGACAGAGTTTGATCCAGTAGGGGGAGTGAACCAGGACAGAGTTTGATCCAGTAGGGGGAGTGAACCAGGACAGAGTTTAATCCAGTAGGGGGAGTGAACCAGGACAGAGTTTAATCCAGTAGGGGGAGTGAACCAGGACAGAGTGAATGCAGTAGGGGGCGTGAACCAGGACAGAGTTTGATCCAGTAGGGGGAGTGAACCAGGACAGAGTTTGATCCAGTAGGGGGAGTGAACCAGGACAGAGTTTGATCCAGTAGGGGGAGTGAACCAGGACAGAGTTTGATCCAGTAGGGAGAGTGAACCAGGACAGAGTTTGATCCAGTAGGGGGAGTGAACCAGGACAGAGTTTGATCCAGTAGGGAGAGTGAACCAGGACAGAGTTTGATCCAGTAGGGAGAGTGAACCAGGACAGAGTTTGATCCAGTAGGGGGAGTGAGCCAGGACAGAGTTTGATACAGTAGGGGGAGTGAACCAGGACAGAGTTTGATCCAGTAGGGGGAGTGAACCAGGACAGAGTTTGATCCAGTAGGGGGAGTGAACCAGGACAGAGTTTGATCCAGTAGGGGGAGTGAACCAGGACAGAGTTTAATCCAGTAGGGGGAGTGAACCAGGACAGAGTTTGATCCAGTAGGGGGAGTGAACCAGGACAGAGTTTGATCCAGTAGGGGGAGTGAACCAGGACAGAGTTTGATCCAGTAGGGGGAGTGAACCAGGACAGAGTTTGATCCAGTAAGGGGAGTGAACCAGGACAGAGTTTGATCCAGTAGGGGGAGTGAACCAGGACAGAGTTTGATCCAGTAGGGGGAGTGAACCAGGACAGAGTTTGATCCAGTAGGGAGAGTGAACCAGGACAGAGTTTGATCCAGTAAGGGGAGTGAACCAGGACAGAGTTTGATCCAGTAAGGGGAGTGAGCCAGGACAGAGTTTGATCCAGTAGGGGGAGTGAACCAGGACAGAGTTTGATCCAGTAGGGGGAGTGAACCAGGACAGAGTTTGATCCAGTAGGGGGAGTGAACCAGGACAGAGTTTGATCCAGTAGGGGGAGTGAACCAGGACAGAGTTTGATCCAGTAGGGGGAGTGAACCAGGACAGAGTTTGATCCAGTAGGGGGAGTGAACCAGGACAGAGTTTGATCCAGTAAGGGGAGTGAACCAGGACAGAGTTTGATCCAGTAGGGGGAGTGAACCAGGACAGAGTTTGATCCAGTAGGGGGAGTGAACCAGGACAGAGTTTGATCCAGTAGGGAGAGTGAACCAGGACAGAGTTTGATCCAGTAGGGAGAGTGAACCAGGACAGAGTTTGATCCAGTAAGGGGAGTGAGCCAGGACAGAGTTTGATCCAGTAGGGGGAGTGAACTAGGACAGTTTGATCCAGTAGGGAGAGTGAACCAGGGCAGAGTTTGATCCAGTAGGGAGAGTGAACCAGGACAGAGTTTGATCCAGTAGGGGGAGTGAACCAGGACAGAGTTTGATCCAGTAGGGGGAGTGAACCAGGACAGAGTTTGTTCCAGTAGGGAGAGTGAACCAGGACAGAGTTTGATCCAGTAGGGAGAGTGAACCAGGGCAGAGTTTGATCCAGTAGGGAGAGTGAACCAGGACAGAGTTTGATCCAGTAGGGGGAGTGAACCAGGACAGAGTTTGATCCATTAGGGGGAGTGAACCAGGACAGAGTTTGTTCCAGTAGGGAGAGTGAACCAGGACAGAGTTTGATCCAGTAGGGGGAGTGAACCAGGACAGAGTTTGATCCAGTAGGGGGAGTGAACCAGGACAGAGTTTGATCCAGTAAGGGGAGTGAACCAGGACAGAGTTTGATCCAGTAGGGGGAGTGAACCAGGACAGAGTTTGATCCAGTAGGGGGAGTGAACCAGGACAGAGTTTGATCCAGTAGGGAGAGTGAACCAGGACAGAGTTTGATCCAGTAGGGGGAGTGAGCCAGGACAGAGTTTGATCCAGTAGGGGGAGTGAACCAGGACAGAGTTTGATCCAGTAGGGGGAGTGAACCAGGACAGAGTTTGATCCAGTAGGGGGAGTGAACCAGGACAGAGTTTAATCCAGTAGGGGGAGTGAACCAGGACAGAGTTTAATCCAGTAGGGGGAGTGAACCAGGACAGAGTGAATGCAGTAGGGGGAGTGAACCAGGACAGAGTTTGATCCAGTAGGGGGAGTGAACCAGGACAGAGTTTGATCCAGTAGGGGGAGTGAACCAGGACAGAGTTTGATCCAGTAGGGGGAGTGAACCAGGACAGAGTTTGATCCAGTAGGGAGAGTGAACCAGGACAGAGTTTGATCCAGTAGGGGGAGTGAACCAGGACAGAGTTTGATCCAGTAGGGAGAGTGAACCAGGACAGAGTGAATGCAGTAGGGGGAGTGAACCAGGACAGAGTTTGATCCAGTAAGGGGAGTGAGCCAGGACAGAGTGAATCCAGTAGGGGGAGTGAACCAGGACAGAGTTTAATCCAGTAGGGGGAGTGAACCAGGACAGAGTGAATGCAGTAGGGGGAGTGAACCAGGACAGAGTTTGATCCAGTAGGGGGAGTGAACCAGGACAGAGTGAATCCAGTAGGGGGAGTGAACCAGGACAGAGTTTGATCCAGTAGGGGGAGTGAACCAGGACAGAGTTTGATCCAGTAGGGGGAGTGAACCAGGACAGAGTTTGATCCAGTAGGGAGAGTGAACCAGGACAGAGTTTGATCCAGTAGGGGGAGTGAGCCAGGACAGAGTTTGATCCAGTAGGGGGAGTGAACCAGGACAGAGTTTGATCCAGTAGGGGGAGTGAACCAGGACAGAGTTTGATCCAGTAGGGGGAGTGAACCAGGACAGAGTTTAATCCAGTAGGGGGAGTGAACCAGGACAGAGTTTAATCCAGTAGGGGGAGTGAACCAGGACAGAGTGAATGCAGTAGGGGGAGTGAACCAGGACAGAGTTTGATCCAGTAGGGGGAGTGAACCAGGACAGAGTTTGATCCAGTAGGGGGAGTGAACCAGGACAGAGTTTGATCCAGTAGGGGGAGTGAACCAGGACAGAGTTTGATCCAGTAGGGAGAGTGAACCAGGACAGAGTTTGATCCAGTAGGGGGAGTGAACCAGGACAGAGTTTGATCCAGTAGGGAGAGTGAACCAGGACAGAGTGAATGCAGTAGGGGGAGTGAACCAGGACAGAGTTTGATCCAGTAAGGGGAGTGAGCCAGGACAGAGTGAATCCAGTAGGGGGAGTGAACCAGGACAGAGTTTAATCCAGTAGGGGGAGTGAACCAGGACAGAGTGAATGCAGTAGGGGGAGTGAACCAGGACAGAGTTTGATCCAGTAGGGGGAGTGAACCAGGACAGAGTGAATCCAGTAGGGGGAGTGAACCAGGACAGAGTTTGATCCAGTAGGGGGAGTGAACCAGGACAGAGTTTGTTCCAGTAGGGAGAGTGAACCAGGACAGAGTTTGATCCAGTAGGGAGAGTGAACCAGGGCAGAGTTTGATCCAGTAGGGAGAGTGAACCAGGACAGAGTTTGATCCAGTAGGGGGAGTGAACCAGGACAGAGTTTGATCCATTAGGGGGAGTGAACCAGGACAGAGTTTGATCCATTAGGGGGAGTGAACCAGGACAGAGTTTGATCCAGTAGGGGGAGTGAACCAGGACAGAGTTTGATCCAGTAGGGGGAGTGAACCAGGACAGAGTTTGATCCAGTAGGGGGAGTGAACCAGGACAGAGTTTGATCCAGTAAGGGGAGTGAACCAGGACAGAGTTTGATCCAGTAGGGGGAGTGAACCAGGACAGAGTTTGATCCAGTAGGGAGAGTGAACCAGGACAGAGTTTGATCCAGTAGGGGGAGTGAGCCAGGACAGAGTTTGATCCAGTAGGGGGAGTGAACCAGGACAGAGTTTGATCCAGTAGGGGGAGTGAACCAGGACAGAGTTTGATCCAGTAGGGGGAGTGAACCAGGACAGAGTTTAATCCAGTAGGGGGAGTGAACCAGGACAGAGTTTAATCCAGTAGGGGGAGTGAACCAGGACAGAGTTTAATCCAGTAGGGGGAGTGAACCAGGACAGAGTTTGATCCAGTAGGGGGAGTGAACCAGGACAGAGTTTGATCCAGTAGGGGGAGTGAACCAGGACAGAGTTTGATCCAGTAGGGGGAGTGAACCAGGACAGAGTTTGATCCAGTAGGGGGAGTGAACCAGGACAGAGTTTGATCCAGTAGGGAGAGTGAACCAGGACAGAGTTTGATCCAGTAGGGGGAGTGAACCAGGACAGAGTTTGATCCAGTAGGGAGAGTGAACCAGGACAGAGTGAATGCAGTAGGGGGAGTGAACCAGGACAGAGTTTGATCCAGTAAGGGGAGTGAGCCAGGACAGAGTGAATCCAGTAGGGGGAGTGAACCAGGACAGAGTTTAATCCAGTAGGGGGAGTGAACCAGGTCAGAGTGAATGCAGTAGGGGGAGTGAACCAGGACAGAGTTTGATCCAGTAGGGGGAGTGAACCAGGACAGAGTGAATCCAGTAGGGGGAGTGAACCAGGACAGAGTTTGATCCAGTAGGGGGAGTGAACCAGGACAGAGTGAATGCAGTAGGGGGAGTGAACCAGGACAGAGTGAATCCAGTAGGGGGAGTGAACCAGGACAGAGTGAATCAAGTAGGGGGAGTGAACCAGGACAGAGTGAATCCAGTAGGGGGAGTGAACCAGGACAGAGTTTGATCCAGTAGGGGGAGTGAACCAGGACAGAGTTTGATCCAGTAGGGGGAGTGAACCAGGACAGAGTGAATGCAGTAGGGGGAGTGAACCAGGACAGAGTTTGATCCAGTAGGGGGAGTGAACCAGGACAGAGTTTGAACCAGTAGGGGGAGTGAACCAGGACAGAGTGAATGCAGTAGGGGGAGTGAACCAGGACAGAGTTTGATCCAGTAGGGGGAGTGAACCAGGACAGAGTTTGATCCAGTAGGGGGAGTGAACCAGGACAGAGTTTGATCCAGTAGGGGGAGTGAACCAGGACAGAGTTTGATCCAGTAGGGGGAGTGAACCAGGACAGAGTTTGATCCAGTAAGGGGAGTGAACCAGGACAGAGTTTGATCCAGTAGGGGGAGTGAACCAGGACAGAGTTTGATCCAGTAAGGGGAGTGAACCAGGACAGAGTTTGATCCAGTAGGGGGAGTGAACCAGGACAGAGTTTGATCCAGTAGGGGGAGTGAACCAGGACAGAGTTTGATCCAGTAGGGAGAGTGAACCAGGACAGAGTTTGATCCAGTAGGGGGAGTGAGCCAGGACAGAGTTTGATCCAGTAGGGGGAGTGAACCAGGACAGAGTTTGATCCAGTAGGGGGAGTGAACCAGGACAGAGTTTGATCCAGTAGGGGGAGTGAACCAGGACAGAGTTTAATCCAGTAGGGGGAGTGAACCAGGACAGAGTTTAATCCAGTAGGGGGAGTGAACCAGGACAGAGTGAATGCAGTAGGGGGAGTGAACCAGGACAGAGTTTGATCCAGTAGGGGGAGTGAACCAGGACAGAGTTTGATCCAGTAGGGGGAGTGA